>NC_067399.1:184948531-185249707 GCF_016432865.1 Antechinus flavipes | reverse complement strand
GATGGCAAGCAGTCCTATACATGTTAAATATGCCACAGTATATACTAGATACAGAAGGTAGAAATAACCCAGGAAGAAAAACAAAAATGCAAATGTTTTACATTCATTTCCCAGTGTTCTTTCTTTGGGTGTAGCTGCTTCTGTCCATCTTTTTTAATCAGTTGAAACTGAGTTAGATCTCTTTGTTGAAGAAATCCACTTCCATCAGAATACATCCTCATACAGTATCGTTATTGAGGTATATATTGATCTCCTGGTTCTGCTCATTTCACTTAGCATCAGTTCATGTAAGTCTCTCCAAGCCTTTCTGTATTCATCCTGCTGGTCATTTCTTACAAAACAATAATATTCCATAACATTCATACACCACAATTTACCTAAGCATTTTCCAATTGATGGGCATCCATTCATTTTCCAGTTTTTAGCCACTACAAACAGGGCTGCTACAAACATTTTGGCACATACAGGTCCCTTTCCCTTCTTTAGTATCTCTTTGGGGTATAAGCCCAGTAGTAACACTGCTGGATCAAAGGGTATGAACAGTTTGATAACTTTTTGGGCATAATTCCAGATTGCTCTCCAGAATGGTTGTATTTGTTCACAACTCCACCAACAATGTATCAGTGTCTCAGTTTTCCCGCATCCCCTCCAACAGTCATCATTATTTTTTCCTGTTATTTTAGCCAATCTGACAGGTGTGTAGTGGTATCCCAGAGTTGTCTTAATTTGCATTTCTCGAATCAATAGTGATTTGGAACACTCTTTCATATGAGTGGAAATAGTTTCAGTTTCATCATCTGAAAATTGTCTGTTCATATACTTTGACCTACATGTATTCTTTATACATCTTTATAGCTGAAATATAGTTCCCAAGATTTCCTTTTATCTTTTTATATTTCTCTTGAGTTCTATATTTGTAGATTAAACTTTTTGTTAACTTTTTTTTTTTTCATCAAAAATAGGTGAAATTCGCTTATCTCATTGAATGTCCGTCTTCTTCCCTGGAAAAAGATATTCATTCTGGCTGGGTAAGTTATTTTTGGTTGCATACTGAGTTCCTTAGCCTTTTGGAATATCATATTCCAGGCCCTTCAATCTTTTAATGTGGATGCTGCGAGGTCCTGGGTGATCCTTATTGTGGCTCCTTTATATCTGAATTGGTTTTTTCTAGCCGCTTGCAGTATTTTTTCCTTCGTCTGAGGGTTCTGACATTTGGCCACTATATTTCTTGGTGTTTTGATTTTAGGATCCCTTTCAGTAGTCTTTCAATGTCTATTTTAGCCTCTGTTTCTATGACTTCTGGGCAGTTCTCTTTGATAATTTCCTGGAAAATAATGTCTAGGCTCTTTTTTTCATCATATTTTTCTGGGAGTTCAATAATTCTCAGATTGTCTCTCCTAGATCTATTTTCCAGGTCTGTTGTTTTCACAACTTGGATTTCTTGAAATACAATGCTTTTATGTCCATTTGTTTTGGATGTGTATACCTCTTCTGTTCTGATTTACACCTACATTTCTTATCTCAGCATTTGCTATTTTGGCTTGTTAGATACACCTCTCCTTCCTTCTATTTCATTATTTCCCTTGAGATTCTTTAAATTTTGCTCTGCTATATAATGAATTTTTTTATTTTTGACTTCTAGAAATTAAAAATTTCATACTTTTCTGTGACACTGAATGAGTAAATTAAGGTAATATTGTCACTTTTATTATACTCTTATGTCTTAACCATGAATATATAATATTTTTCAATTGTTTAAATCTATTTTTATTTTTAAATTTTTGTTTGACATACTTTTACAATTCTTCTTTATATTCTTTTAGTCAGAGAGAACCTTAAGTATTTTATATAGTTTGTAGATTTGAAAGGAATATCTCTGTTTCTTCCTGCATTGTATATATACAAAAATTCCAATGATTTATTTGAGTTTTTTTTATCTTATAATTTTGTTGAAATTAATCAATGTTTTCAGTAAATTTTCCTTGACTTCTTTGTTCTATAAACAGGCTATAATGTCATTTATAACAGTGATAATTATTTTCTCTTTATCTATACTTATTCCCATCAGTTTTAATTAATGTAATAATAGCAATCATTGATGAACTTCACTAATTAATGATTTTATTGAAAAGGCTTGCTATATTTTCTCTAGTACATAAGATATTCATTCTTGATTTTACTAGATTTTTTTTTGATTTGGCCAATTATGTTTTGTAAGATAATTGTTCTCTTCAGTTATTTTTTTTTTTTCCTTTTCCAAGCTGTTGGCTCTCTCTTGCCTACCTCTCATTTATTTCCCCATTTCTTCTTCTCTCTCTTGTTTGCTTTTAAAATCCTTTATGAGAAAGGAGGGAAAGGGACCCATATGTATATCCTTCCTTCCTGCCTTCCTTCCTTCTTTCCTTCCTTTCTTCCTTCCTTCCTTCCTTCTTTCCTTCCTTCCTTCCTTCCTTCCTTCCTTCCTTCCTTCCTTCCTTCCTTCCTTCCTTCCTCCCTTCTTTTCCCCTTCCTTTCCTTCCTTTCTCCCTTTCTCCCTTTCTCCCTCCCTTCCTCCCTCCCTTCCTCCCTTCTTCCTCTCTCCCTTTCTTCTTCCTTCCTCCCTCCCTCCCTCCTTCCTTTCCTTCCTTCCTTCCTCCTTCCTTCCTTTCCTCCTCCCTCCTTCCTTTCCTTCCTCCCTCCCTCCCTCCTTCCTTTCCTTCCTTCTTTCTTTCTTTCCTTCCTTTCTTCCTTCCTTCTTTCCCTCATCACTGCATCACTGCAGAGGGTAGTCTTACCTTCTGTCTCCTTGCAAAATCCGATTTCACTAGCTGACTATTTGCATTCTGTTTTGAAATGATGCTTCCTCATTGGTCTGCTCACAGAGTCTCAATTACTGATCTGCTGTGATTAAGAAGCTATCACTGCCTTTTCCAGACATCATCTGGGTTGGGGTGAATACCCCTTTCATCTCAGTGAGACTGACCTTTCTTGATGTATTTCCAATCTGTTTTGAATTCAAGAATGATTTCATTCCATTAAACTCGGTTCAGAGGCTTGGTTTCATGTGATTTTTGAAGGACACCGAGAAAGCTGGAGCAGCTTTCTGGCTTCACTCAACCAACTTGGTTCTACCCCAGGAACTTTTATTCTTGATTTTAGACTGATACCATTGCTCATATTAAGGAACAGTATCTTTATTCCCTAAATAAATGTTTTTTTTTTTTCAAAAGAGAAATTGGTGTTTCATCAAAAATATTTTCAGCATATTTTTATCATAATGTACTTAATTAATAATATAGTTCATTATGCTTTTCTTTGATGAACAAATATTGTATAAATTCAACCTAGTTAGAGTAAATAAATTTTAACATGTCGTTATAATCTCTTTGCTAATATTTTATTAAATTTTTACATCGATATTCATTGATGTTATTGATCTTTAGTTTTCTTTCTCTGTTTTGTTTCTCTGTAGCTTAGATATCAAGACCATATTTGTATCATGGAAGAAATTTAGGAGGATGTATTCTTGTTATTGAGACTAGCTAAGAAATTAGTTATTCCTTGAACAATCTATATGGATTTACAAGTAAATTTTCTCAACCTTGAACAGCTGTACTTAATTTTTTCCCTGTTACTAGTTCATTTATGGACTCTTCATTATCCCTAATCAGAACTTTATTGATGCCTATTCACAATTAGAATAATGACTTTTAACAATGATCAGTGTTGTGTTTTCTGTATCTTTTAGTACTTTCCTGGTGAGGGTACTAACATGGCCATATTGTTTTTTCCTATATTTTCTCATTTCTTTGTCCCATCATTCCACTATGCTTCTGGTTTTCCTGGTGCTGCTGTAGTTTCTTATTTCTCCCAACCTGAGTTTTTTTTTTTTTTTTCCTGATCATTTGTTTGCCTGCATTCGTGCTGCAAGAATCCCACCTGAATCTTTTAGTTATTTTTTCAGTCTTTGGTTGGATATAGAAATTTATTAAAGTTTATTTTGGGCTTTTTTTTGTAATTACTTCATCTGATATTCTTTTTATATCATTAATGAATTAACAAGTGAAAGAGTTGGGCTTTTCTTCACCTTTTATGGAGTTATTGTAGAAGCTAATTGTGATTAATTTGCATAGGAAGGTTAGATTAATTTAAGATTTTTTTGGACAGAACGTGCACATACAGGATACAATGAGAAGCTTTAATGGGGATATTTGGAAATCTTGTTTTAAAGCAGGTAAAACTATAAGTAAATTAAGAAAGAGAAAACTAAGTAGATAGTCCAATGCTTTAGGTATTTTTATCAAGGACAGAGAATGAAAGCATAACCTTGAGAACTAGTAGTATATGTAGGACAGGGTTTCTGCAATGGAAAATTGTTGCTGGACAGAGATTGACTGTAATAAATGATAATAACATCTCAGGAGAATAAAAGCAGAGGGTGAACAGGAGTCCATGCTTTTGTTCTCCTGTCGGAGTTAGCTTGTCTGTTTCTCCTCCATTCATAGATTCTGCTTTAAATTATAATATCTTTTTCTCTTTTTCTTGCTTTTTCTATGCGATCACTCACATTGGTTAATCTAATTATATTAATATTTTTATTATTAAGTAACATTTTATAGTTCAAAATGAAACAAAATGTTGATCTTTCTTTAGAAGAGCAGCTAAGTCAAGTAAGGGGAGAGAGAAAAGAAAATAAACATTTATATAGTATCTACTTTGTGCCAGGTATTATACTAGAAATGTTACTGATATTATCTTATTTGATTAAATGTAAGCTGACCAGAGACACTGGTCAGAATTATCTGTGATGTGTTGTAGTGGCAGAGTCAAGAAGATTCTGCCAAATAAAGAATACAACCCACCCTGTTGAAAGTAGGCAAGAAGTGGCCAGGTGACTACAAATCTATCTCCTGATGAATAAGAAAACAGAAAGAAAAAAGAACAAAGAATAGATATCCAGTGATTTTACATCAAATAAAATTCTACATTAAATTGTTCAGAGACAAATTAGCATAGCATAGATAACTCTTTGGATGAATAGGAGGCCAAAGAATGGATAGATAGTTAATGATCTGTCCCTAAATAAAGAAAAAGCTAGAATGGTTTTCCAGAATATATTAGTTTACCAATTCAAAGGACAGCAGTTATTTCCAGTAGATGTTTAAAGTCATGTCTCTTTTAGTCTGGTAACCAATATCTATAAAAGTGAAGTTGGTCACTTGATTAGGGTTCAAGGACAGCCACAACATGGGTATTTTCAGAAATAACACATACACTTGAATAGTTTCTAAAGTAACTGTCATCTACTAAAATAACTTAATTTTAGTTTGTACAGACAGTTAGAGGGACAGTAGATAGGGTGGTAGGACTCGAGTTAGGGGTACTCATTTCCATGAGTTCAAATCTGGCCTCAGATATTTCCTAGTTGTATGATCTTGGTCATGTCACTTGATCCTGTTGCCTCTGTTTTTTTTTTTTTTTTTTTTTTCATCTTTGAGATGAAATGGGAAAGCACTCCAATATCTTTGCCTAGAAGATCTCAAATGGAATCATAAGGCGTTGTTATGACTGAAAAAAATGACCAAACAATGACAACAATTGCTGAAATAAATTAGTTGGAAAAATTCCTAACTTTCCAACTACATAAGGATAAGGAAGTGGCTTAGAACAAAACAAATGCTAATAACTAGAATTAGAAGAATAGACTTCACATATAAACTTTGATGTTTACTGCCTATTGTGACATTGGTTAAGTTGCTGAATCCTCCTGTAGTGTAATTCTCATGTTCTAGGATTAAATAAAATGGTTTCTAAGATTCTAACTCTATTTCCATAATTTTATATAAAGGAGAAAATTCCCAAAGATTCAGGGATCTGTGGCAAATAGAGCCAATAGACCCACTCCAAGTTTGTTCTTATACATTCACATTTGTATTCTGCAAAGATTTTCTGAGATAGTGCCATGTCCAACACCAACTATGAATTCATTATTTTCCCCCATTTGACTTTAAAAATTTCCCTTTTTATTCCTGATCTCTTTGTCTTTCCACTCTGCAATATGCATCACCTCTTCTACACTTCAAGTTCCTCTTGGCCATTTTTATTTTAAGAGATAAGATTGTTTAGGAGTAAAAGCACTAAACTAAGAGTCAAGAGAAACTCTGGGCTTGAATGATCATAATTAGATCTGTGGCATTGGACAAGTACTTTACTTTTCTCTTCCTCATTTTCCTTGTCCATTAAAAAAATGACTTGTAATAAATGATCCTAAAATACTTTGCATCTACAAAATCAAGCTATTTATGTTTCTTATATCATTATTAGTATAAAATTCATTCATTTCCAATTTTAATAATTCAGTGAATATATCTTGAGTATCTACTATATGAAGAGCCTTTTATTAAGTGCTAAGAGTAGGGAAAGATGGTCTCATTCTAAAAAGTAGAAAGGATATGTATAAACAGTTACAACAGAAAGTAGATATACAACAGCAACAGTATGTGTGATTTTTACATTGTTTTTAGTCTTTTAGAAATACCTTAGTTTTTTATGTAGTTGATTATTTGACTTCAAATATAAGTTGACTAATTACATAAATTAGATCAGCATGCAATTTTTTTTCAAAATTAGGAGAGTTTTTAGAGATATTTTGCTACTTCTGCTATTTCAGAATATTGTAAAAGCATAGGTTTTGCACAGGCCTTAGGATATCATGCCCAAAAGGCCAATGGCATTATCCAATTCAGACACTTTTATGTGAGAGAATGTTGAATACTAAAGGCACCTAATTGATATGCCCTTTATATAGAGCCTCACACTTCTTGACTAATTGACTAATAAGTATGTGGGAATTACCCATCAAATTGATGGAGATTTTGTACCTATCCTCTTTCCACATCCATTCTGCTATTTATCATCCTTCAGTAAATCAGAAGATATGATTTTTCATAGTTCCAAAACATAATAGATGAGATAATGTTACAAATATCCTTTAAATTTTTATTTGATTTTAGAGAGATGGATAATATAAATATTATGGACAGATAAAATGCTTGGATAACCAAGTTTTCTTGTAGAAGGTGAGTTTATTTAGATTTGATAGAAACTGGGGAAGCTAGTTGACACAGTTCAGGAGGGCAAGAATTCTAGGCAGTGGGAACAGCTGGTGAAAATGTCCAAAGTTAAGAACTGAAGCATCCAATCTCATAGGTTTAAAATTATATCTCAAGGTTGTCTAAATTAGCATTTCTTTAGTTATGATTTAGATCATTTTCATTAATTACAAATTATTTATTTTTTTCTTTAGAAAACTGTTCATATCCTTTCATTTATCACTTGGGGAATGACTCATCTTCTTATAGATTTGGCTAAGTTCTTTATATATTTGAGATAGTTTTATCTGAGAAATCACCTTTAAAATTCTTCACTCTTCTAATTTTCTGCTTTCCTTCTGAACTTGGCTACATTTGTTTTATATTCACAAAACTGGTTTAGTTTAATGTAATCAAAATTATTCATTTTATAGCTTTCTCTACTTTTTATAACTTGTTTATTCAAAAGTTATTTATCTATCCATAAGTCTTATAGCTTTCTCTACTTTTTATAACTTGTTTATTCAAAAGTTATTTATCTATCCATAAGTCTGATAAGTAATATGTCCTGTGTTCTTAAAAATACTTAAATTAACTACAAATGATATATGAAGGAAGATACTATCTGTATCCATAGAAAGAAATGATAAATAGAAGTATATATGGAATGTTTTTACATATATAAATATTTGTGTCTAATGGAAGTCATCTGTAAGATGGAATAGAAAATAAAGGGAAAATCATAACTTTATTATGTGTTTAAAGGGAAGAGAAAGTTGCAGTTTTATGTGCAATCATCTTTTTAAAAATTATATCCATGTTATGGACATGTTTGTTTTATTCCATAAATTAAAAATAAAATAAAAATTTTAAAAAGAGATGAAGTATCTTGTTGGAATCCTTACTAACTGCTAACTAATTAGAGTTGATCTAATCTTACAAGAAGTTGTTTTGGCCTGAACCTGAAACAAGGTACTAAGTAGAACTAATCAAGACAAGGCTTGTGTTCCCACCTTTACTCAAGGGAGTCCACACCTTAAAGCTCTTTGGGCCAGAGAGCACTATGGGAGAAAACCCATAATCCCATTCTCTCAGAAGGTTCACATATAAGGCGAGACAGCCATTCCAGAATACATTTTTTCCTCTTGGCTGGCTGATCGCGCTGGACTCCAGAGGAACGACTCTTGTGCAGAGAACACTTTAATGGATTTCAGTGGAGCTACGCCAGAAGCCCTCTCTCCGCGGCAAGTTGGTGGCTGGGCTCCCCAGAAGGAGATAAGAGAGACCTTCCATCTCTGTCTTGGTTGGAGGCAGAAGACTATAACCATCTATTCTAGAAGCAGAGGTGTCCTGGAGTCAGCTCTGAAACTTAAATTTTTGGAGTGAATACTTCAAAAATCTCTCTTTCAGAGTCTAGTGGCAAAACAAAAGTCAGGAAGACTGGCAATTGTCAATGATGCAATGCATGAAGACACTCCTCCAAAAAAATTTAGTTCTCTATACCATTAATTTTTTAATCTTTGATAAAGATGCACTGGCTCCAGCAGACAGGTTTTATAACCCACCAGAAGAGCAGTGTCCAGTGCGAGCAGCTCCACTATCTTTAGATAATCGCCAGGTGATGTGGAGAGACCCAGAAAGTGGTGAATGGAAGGGACCAGATAGGCTAACTGCTTGGGGGAGAGGATTTGCTTGCATCTCTACAGGTGGAGAAGGAATCAGATGGGTGCCTACGAGCCGCATTCGCCTTGTCCATCGCAGAAAGATGGAGCAGACCCTTGAAACAAAGGAGAATACCCAAGAAATATCGGGTGGTTCTGTTGCTGATTGTGCTCACAAGAATTATTAGATTCCTGGCACATGAACTAATGGACAATGGAATCCTATTGGACTATTTCTAGGACTTATGGACATGTGTAAATTTTCAGATTGATTCTTGTTATTTGTTACATTACTACTAGCCTGTGTTATATTGCTATGTGCTCATGTAAATTATGTATAATGCCTCCCATATTGATGGATTTATGTATACCATGTATATCTGTTACAAAGTTCTGGCCCATATTGATGGATTTATGTGTACCCCCTCAGAAACCCCCTATGTTTTAAAACAAAAGAAAGGGGGAGATGTTGGAATCCTTACTAACTGCTAAGTAATTAGAGTTGATCTAATCTTATCCAATGCAAACGACTCCAATGTAATTACCAGATGATGAGGAGAAATCCCAAATTTGGTAAATAGAAGGGAATTAGATTAACTGCTTGGGGAAGAGGATCTGCTTATATTTCCACAGATGGAGAAAGAATCAGATGGCTGGGTTAAGATGGCGGAGAGGAGGCTCACAGCTGCATAAGCTCCACACTTTCTCTCACTATCCATTTCATTACAAGCCTCTGAATCAATGCTTGACTGAAAAAAACCCACATATAGTTACCAAGAGAAGCCATCCTTGAGATCTGCCAAGAAAGGTCTGTCTTTACTGGAGGGCTGGGGCGGTTTTAGATCTGGCGCAGGCGGCAGGCAGCGGCAGTGAGAGCACGGGAGCAGACTGGAGAGGGGGTGGGGAGTGATCGCAGCCATCTCTGCGGGGAGAGCTTCGCTACAGGTTTGGAACCTGCAGCAAGTCAGCAGCCCAGCAGAGAAGCTAAAAACACCGGGGCTGAAGAATACAACCCCAAACAGCTGGAGTCTCTCAGGACCTGGCCGCCCCCCTCTTCCCCCCCCACAGTGACTCAGCACGCTTTGGGATCTCAGAGCGCAGGCGCAGCACAATCCTGCTAGTGCCTCACTGCTGCCCCCTGCAGTCTGTAGAGGAAGCTCGATAACACACCCAGCACCCCCCCCAAAGAAAGACTCCAGTTTTTTCTGTTTTTCTTTGGTAATTTGTCTCTGATTAATAGACAGAATGAGCAAGAAGCTGAAGAGGACTTTAACCCTTGACAGCTTCTATATAGATAGAGAGCAGACTCTAAATCCTGAGGAGACTAAAAACAGGCAGTCCCCAGGTGAATCCCCAAAGGAGGAGAGCATCTGTTCCTCAGCACAGATGAACCTCATAGAAGTGATTAAAAAAGCTCTCACAAGGGAGCTAGAAGAAAAATGGGAAAAGGAAAGGGAGGCTTGGCAAAAGAGCCTGGAGAAGTCAGTTAAAGAGAGAGTGGATAAAGAAGTAAAATCCTTGAAAAATAGGATTAGTGAACTGGAAACAGAAAACAGCTCTCTAAAAAACAAAATTGGCGAAATGGAAAAAAATTCCACAGAACAAAAGAACTCAATTGGACAATTAGAAAAAGATTTTAAAAAAGTGAGTGAAGAGAATACTTCACTGAAAATCAGAATTGAACAAGTGGAATTGAATGACTCGAGGAGACAAGAACAATCAGTCAAGCAAATCCAAAAAAATCAAACAATGGAGAAAAATGTGAAATACCTTCTGGGGAAGACAACAGACCTGGAAAACAGATCCAGGAGAGACAATCTGAGAATCATTGGACTCCCAGAAAAACATGATGAAAAAAGAGCCTGGACACTATTTTCCAGGAAATTATCAAAGAGAACTGCCCAGAAGTCATAGGAACAGAGGAAAAAATAAACATTGAAAGGATTCATCGATCACCCACTGAAAGGGATCCTAAAATCAAAACACCAAGGAATATAGTGGCCAAATGCCAGAACCCTCAGATGAAGGAAAAAATATTGCAAGCGGCTAGAAAAACCCAATTCAAGTATCAAGGAGCCACAATAAGGATCACCCAGGATCTGGCAGCATCCACATTAAAAGATCGAAGGGCCTGGAATATGATATTCCGAAAGGCTAAGGAACTTGGTATGCAACCAAAAATAACTTACCCAGCGAGAATGAGCATCTTTTTCCAGGGAAGAAGATGGACATTCAACGAAGTAAGCGAATTTCATCTATTTCTGATGAAAAAACCAGAACTTAACAAAAAGTTTGATCTACAAATATAGAACTCAAGAGAAATCTAAAAAGGTAAAGATTAATCTTGGGAACTATATTTTGACTATATAGATGTATAAAGAATACATGTATACCTTGTTCTAGAAATTGATGTGGAAAGGACATTGTACCAGAAAAAGGGTAAAGTGGGGGTAGTACATCTCATGAAGAGGCATAGGAAACCTATTATATCCGAGAGAAAGAATGGAGGGGGATGAATATAGTGGGTATCTTACTGCCTTCAGAATTGGCTTTAAGTGAAAAATCTTAAGACATATTCAATCTATGGTGAAACTTCTCCCATCTCATTGAAAAGTGAGAAGGGAAAAGTGAAAAGGGAAGGAATAAGCTAAGGGGAAGGGAATATGGGAACTGGGAGGGAAAGGGGTAAGATAGGGGGAGGAACTCTAAGGCGGGGGGAGGGATACTAAAAAGGGAGGGCTGTGAGAAGCAAGTGGTGCTCACAAGCTTAATACTGGGAAGGGGGGGAAAGGGGAAAGAAGGGAGGAAAGCATAAACCGGGGTTAACAAGATGGCAAGTAATACAGAATTGGTCATTCTAACCATAAACGTGAACGGGGTAAACTCCCCCATAAAGAGGAAGCGGTTAGCAGAATGGATTAAAAGCCAGAATCCTACAATATGTTGTTTACAGGAAACACACCTGAAGCGGGGAGATACATGCAGGTTAAAGGTAAAAGCTTGGAGCAAAATCTACTATGCTTCAGGTGAAGTCAAAAAAGCAGGGGTAGCCATCCTGATCTCAGATCAAGCTAAAGCAAAAATTGATCTAATTAAAAGAGATAAGGAAGGACACTATATCTTGCTAAAGGGTAGCATGGATAATGAAGCACTATCTATATTAAACATATATGCACCAAGTGGGGTAGCATCTAAATTCTTAAAAGAGAAACTAAGAGAGCTGCAAGAAGAAATAGACAGTAAAACTATAATAGTGGGAGATCTTAACCTTGCACTCTCAGAATTAGATAAATCAAACCACAAAATAAATAAGAAAGAAGTCAAAGAGGTAAATAGAATACTAGAAAAGTTAGATATGATAGATCTCTGGAGAAAATGTAATGGAGACAGAAAGGAATACACTTTCTTTTCAGCAGTTCATGGAACCTATACAAAAATTGACCATATATTAGGACATAAAAACCTCAAACTCAAATGTAGTAAGGCAGAAATAGTAAATGCATCCTTTTCAGACCATGATGCAATGAAAATTACATTCAACAAAAAAGCAGGGGGAAGTAGACCAAAAAATAATTGGAAACTAAATAATCTCATACTAACGAATGATTGGGTGAAACAGCAAATCATAGACATAATTAATAACTTCACCCAAGAAAACCATAATAATGAGACATCATACCAAAATGTATGGGATGCAGCCAAAGCGGTAATAAGGGGAAATTTCATATCTCTAGAGGCCTATTTGTATAAAATAGAGAAAGAGAAGGTCAATGAATTGGGTTTGCAATTAAAAATTCTAGAAAAGGAACAAATTAAAAACCCCCAGTCAAACACTAAACTTGAAATTCTAAAAATAAAAGGTGAGATCAATAAAATTGAAAGTAAAAAAAAACTATTGAATTGATTAATAAAACTAAGAGTTGGTTCTATGAAAAAACCAACAAAATAGACAAACCCTTAGTAAATCTGATTAAAAAAAGGAAAGAGGAAAATCAAAATTGTTAGTCTTAAAAATGAAAAGGGAGAACTCACCACTAACGAAGAGGAAATTAGAGCAATAATTAGGAGTTACTTTGCCCAACTTTATGCCAATAAATTCGACAACTTAAATGAAATAGAAAAATACCTCCAAAAATACAGCTTGCCCAAACTAACAGAGGAAGAAGTAAATATCCTAAACAGTCCCATCTCAGAAAAAGAAATAGAACAAACTATCAATCAACTCCCTAAGAAAAAATCCCCAGGACCAGATGGATTTACATGTGAATTCTACCAAACATTTAAAGAACAATTAACTCCAATGTTATATAAACTATTTGAAAAAATAGGGATTGAAGGAGTCCTACCAAACTCCTTTTATGACACCGATATGGTACTGATACCTAAACCAGGTAGGCTGAAAACAGAGAAATAAAATTATAGACCAATCTCCCTAATGAATATTGATGCTAAAATCTTAAATAAAATATTAGCAAAAAGATTACAGAAAATTGTCATCAGGATAATACACTATGACCAAGTAGGATTTATACCAGGAATGCAGGGCTGGTTCAATATTAGGAAAACTATTAGCATAATTGACTATATCAATAACCAAACAAACAAAAACCACATGATCATCTCAATAGATGCAGAAAAAGCATTTGATAAAATTCAACATCCATTCCTAATAAAAACACTTGAGAGCATAGGAATAAATGGACTTTTCCTTAAAATAGTCAGGAGCATATATTTAAAACCATCAGTAAGCATCATATGCAATGGGGAAAAACTGGAACCTTTCCCAGTAAGATCTGGAGTGAAGCAAGGTTGCCCACTATCACCATTATTATTTAATATCGTATTAGAAACACTAGCCTCGGCAATAAGAGTCGAGAAAGATATTAAAGGAATTAGAGTAGGCAATGAGGAAACCAAACTATCACTCTTTGCAGATGATATGATGGTATACCTAGAGAACCCCAGAGATTCTACCAAAAAGCTATTGGAAATAATTCATAATTTTAGCAAAGTAGCTGGCTACAAAATAAATCCCCATAAATCCTCAGCATTTTTATACATCACCAACAAAACCCAACAGCAAGAGATACAAAGAGAAATTCCATTCAGAATAACTGTTGATACCATAAAATATTTGGGAATCTATCTACCAAAGGAAAGTCAGGAACTATATGAGCAAAATTATAAAAAAGTCTCCACACAAATAAAGTCAGACTTAAATAATTGGAAAAATATTAAGTGCTCTTGGATCGGCCGAGCGAACATAATAAAGATGACAATACTCCCTAAACTAATCTATTTATTTAGTGCTATACCAATCAGACTTCCAAGAAAATATTTTATTGATCTAGAAAAAATAACAACAAAATTCATATGGAACAATAAAAAGTCGAGAATCTCAAGGGAATTAATGAAAAAAAAATCAAATGAAGGTGGCCTAGCTGTACCTGATCTAAAATTATATTATAAAGCAGCAGTCACCAAAACCGTTTGGTATTGGCTAAGAAATAGATTAGTGGATCAGTGGAAAAGGCTAGGCTCACAAGACAGAAAAGTCAATTATAGCAATCTAGTGTTTGACAAACCCAAAGCCCCTAACTTCTGGGAAAAGAATTCATTATTTGATAAAAACTGCTGGGATAATTGGAAATTAGTATGGCAGAAATTAGGCATGGACCCACACTTAACACCATATACCAAGATAAGATCAAAATGGGTCTATGACCTAGGCATAAAGAACGAGATTATAAATAAATTAGAGGAACATAGAATAGTTTATCTCTCAGACTTGTGGAGGAGAAAGAAATTTGTGACCAAAGATGAACTAGAGACCATTACTGATCACAGAATAGAAAATTTCGATTACATCAAATTAAAAAGCCTCTGTACAAATAAAACTAATGCAAACAAGATTAGAAGGGAAGCAACAAACTGGGAAAACATTTTCACAGTTAAAGGTTCTGATAAAGTCCTCATTTCCAAAATATATAGAGAACTGACTCAAATTTATAAGAAATCAAGCCATTCTCCAATTGATAAATGGTCAAAGGATATGAACAGACAATTTTCAGAGGATGAGATTGAAACTATTACCACTCATATGAAAGAGTGTTCCAAATCATTATTGATCAGAGAAATGCAAATTAAGACAACTCTGAGATACCACTACACACCTGTCAGATTGGCTAAGATGACAGGAAAAAATAATGATGAATGTTGGAGGGGATGCGGGAAAACTGGGACACTAATGCATTGTTGGTGGAGTTGTGAACGAATCCAACCATTCTGGAGAGCAATCTGGAATTATGCCCAAAAATTTATCAAATTGTGCATACCCTTTGATCCAGCAGTGTTTCTATTGGACTTATATCCCAAAGAAATACTAAAGAAGGGAAAGGGACCTGTATGTGCCAAAATGTTTGTAGCAGCCCTGTTTGTAGTGGCTAGAAACTGGAAAATGAATGGATGCCCATCAATTGGAGAATGGCTGGGTAAATTGTGGTATATGAATGTTATGGAATATTATTGTTCTGTAAGAAATGACCAGCAGGATGAATACAGAGAGGCTTGGAGAGACCTACATGAACTGATGCTAAGTGAAATGAGCAGAACCAGGAGATCATTATACACTTCGACAACGATGTTGTATGAGGACATATTTTGATGGAAGTGGATTTCTTTGACAAAGAGACCTGAGTTTCAATTGATAAATGACGGACAAAAGCAGCTACACCCAAAGAAAGAACACTGGGAAACGAATGTAAACTATCTGCATTTTTGTTTTTCTTCCCGGGTTATTTATACCTTCTGAATCCAATTCTCCCTAAGCAACAAGAGAACTGTTCGGTTCTGCAAACATATATTGTATCTAGGATATACTGCAACATATCCAACATATAAAGGACTGCTTGCTATCTAGGGGAGGGGGTGGAGGGAGGGAGGGGGAAAAAAAAATCAGAACAGAAACGAGTGTCAATATAAAGTAATATAAAGTAATTATTAAATAAAAAAAAAAGAGAGACCAAGTCACTAGTATCCAAAATGAAAAGGATGAATATATATTAATAAAGATGAAATTAAAGAAAAAAAAAAAGAATCAGATGGCTGACTATGAAACTGTTAAAAAGACTTTTAAAAGCTTCAGGAATCATTGGATTTCCTAACACAAGATGAAACTGTTTTACTTCTTGAAAAACCAGCAAGAATCATTGGGTTCCCTGAGATGAAAAATTGTTGATGAGACTTTTGCAGTACTTCAGGGCTTACAGGAACTATTGGATTCCTGGCACATGAACTAATGGACAATGGAATCCTATTGGACTGTTTCTAGGACTTATGGACATGTGTAAATTTTTAGGTTGATTCATGTTGTTACATTACTACTAGCCTGTGTTATATTGCTATGTACTTATGTAAATTATGTATAATGCCTCCCATATTGATGGATTTATGTATACCATGTATATCTGTTACAAAGTTCTGGCCCATATTGATGGATTTATGTGTACCCCCTCAGAAACCCCCTATGTTTTAAAACAAAAGAAAGGGGGAGATGTTGGAATCCTTACTAACTGCTAACTAATTAGAGTTGATCTAATCTTACAAGAAGATGTTTTGGGCAGAACCTGAAACAAGGTACTAAGTAGAACTACCCATAATCCCTCTCTCTGGAAGGAGCATAAATAGGCCAATGGGCCAGTCGGAGAGTTCTTCAGAGAGGAAGACGCTACAAGTTGAGATTTCACCGGAATGACATGAAGACTGGAGCTGGCTGGAGGCTGAAGAAAGCAGAGGCAGAGGCTGAAGGACCAGACCTTTGTATTTAAAGACATTTGGAGAGAGCTCTTGGAACCAAGCAGAGAGATAGGCCTCTAAGCTAACCGGGCTATATTGGAGATAATAAAAGATCTGAACTTTTATCACCTGGCTGCGTTTTGAGAAGAAGAAGATCACAACAGTATCTAGTTTGAGGAAGAACAGAGAGACCTATGTCACTGAATTACAGATAATATGGCAAGGATGAATTTGAAGGGACTAAGTTGTGAATATCCCATAGGTCATAGAGAGGCACTGAAGCTTGTTGAGTAGGGAGATGACATGACATGGACAGGAAAGAAAAGAAAAAGCAAGCAAACAACCACAAAACAGTGAAAATACTATGTTATGATCCTCATCAGTTCCCACAGTCCTTTTTCTGGATGCAGATACTCTCTCCATAACAAGCCTATTGAAATAGGCCTGAACCACCTCATTGTTGAAAAGAGCCAGTTCCATCAGAACTGATCATTATGTAATCTTGCTATCATTGTATACAATGTTCTCTTGATTCTACTCACTTCATTTACCATCAATTCATGTGAGTCTCTCCAGGCTTTTCTGAAATCATCCAGCTGACTTTATCCTCTTTTTAACATATGTATAGAGTGAAAACTTTCTTATAATAAAATTATAATAATAGATGTGCTTAGTGGCCTCCAAAAGAAGCATTCAAGATCACATTTGAAGAATACAAAATTAGCTTAAGTTTTCCCCAGATCAAATGTGTCAAACAATGAATTATTTTGTAGAGAGTGGCTGGGGAACATTATCATTTTTCTATTATATTTTATATTCTCAAGTGATATTAATATTATTATTATGCTTCTGTTCATTCCTCCTATAAGGCTAGATCTGCTGATTATGCCAGATATATCTATATCCTATAAATATCTATATTTATATGCTTATATCTCTATAGGCATTTATGATAATAATCCATTTAAAATATATTTTGATTTTTTAAAAGCTACCAACCTACAGTTTGGAGCTACCTTATTTAAAATGTTAGCATGATTACTTGTCAAATATCTTTATTGAGACAACTTATGAAATCTTGGGCTCAAAGTGATTACTTTGGTATTGTGCAGACTTGGTACAGTTTAATATGGCTAAAATTTCTGAGTACATTTCTAAAACCCAAAGTCAGAAAAGTAGGCACTAGAGAGTGAAAAAAATCTTGCTTTTTTCCTGGATATTTAAAAAGGATTTTGGTTTCTCCATTTTAATGTTGTGCACTGTTTCCTACAATGTTCCTCTTTCATTTACTAATCTGCCACATTATGTGTTATTCAGTGTCTATGTCAGTGCATGACACTTGGTAGATGTTTTCTAGATTGAAAATAGATTTGATTGTTTATTTGACTAGATTAAGGTGTGATCCATATTTAAGTACCAAGGCCTCTGTATTTACACTCACCAGTTTAGATAATGTAAGCTGACACTTTAAAATAATCATGATTTCAATTTGCTTCTTTGCCGCTACTCAAAATTCTCCAGGAAAATATTTAAATTCAACTTACACTGTGTTTATGTCCTAGTTTTCCCCTAGTTTTGAAAAGGGCCCCAGTTTCTCCATAGTTTTAAATTATTCACAAAATTGCTAATAAGACCTCAGAAAAAGAAAGACATAAAGGACTCAAGTATTCCATCTGGTCTCCACCCACCCCCATGTCCCCAGAAAGAAACATAACTTAACATTATTGTTTTGATAAATTTTGACATTCTGTTGAATCATTGGGTCTTTTACAGAATCTCATATAGTTTCTCCCAAATCATAAACTGACCTTGTGTTTTGGATTCTACAAAAAAGAAAAACAGATTTGGGACTATTGAATAAGAAAGTCCTTTCCCATTAAATATACACTGTCTTTGATCTTTCAAGTTTGAAAACCTCGTTCTTTTTGATTTCTAAGTAGTATGCTATTCAAGTGCTTTGTGCTATCTTCTTCTTTCTAAAGGGAATAGGCTGAATTTGACAATCTTCTTTTCTCTTTAAAAAGCTCTAACATCTTGAATTGGGGTCTTCAAACCTCTGGTTTCCTGGTAGGTGACATATAGTTAGAAAGTTAGAACTTCAAGCTATTTCTTTCCTCCACATCAGAGTCTGGGGTATCACAAATCCTATCCAAAAATTATTCTCTCTAACCTTGTGAGAATATACACGACTTTCTCCATCATGCTTTTCTATAGGAAATCCATCAATGTGCAGATTGCTAGGATCTCCTGAACAGGAACTCTCCACTTTCAGAATATTTTCTCTCATGCCACAAGGATGTACATGAAATGTGTGTGTTTCTATGCCTCTCAACAAACATAGCTAATTCTGGGAGATGGAGGGAGGAAAAGAAGTCTTTATGAACAATCTGCTTTCCAGAGGATCAATATTCAAAGGTAAGTGCTGGAGTTTATTATGAATAGAATAAAATGGACTGCACATTTAAAGACTGCAGAAAGATATTATCTCCACACACACACACTTAACAAAAACATGTCTTCCTGAATCCAAGTCTATGTCTTCTCCACAAGATGCCAGTGGTCATACTCACCATATTCATGGACGGTCCTCTTTAGGTATCTCTAATCCATAGCTCACAGCCTACAATTTTATCAAGATTTTTATTTTTTTGGAAACTCATCAAGTATAATCAAGAGCTGTTTATTAAGAATGTATATACCCAGCATTCTGCTAATACTGGTAAAGTTTACAATCCATCTGCACTGATCTAGATTGGTTCTTGGAAATTAGGTTTACAATCTCTCCTTGGATATGTTTGAAGTTTTAAAAGATTTAGCTAACAGGACTTGAATGGCACAGAGTTTGAAAATTCACAAATATCTATTTATCATGATCAAATACAGAAGATCATTAATGTAGTTGTGCTAATTATACTAAAATAATTTTAGAATATTTTCTAGGTGCTAGTGATACTACCTAACATTTATGTTTTGCTTTAAGGTTTACAAAATACTGTACATATATGTCATATCATCTGATTTTTACCTCAAATCAGTGATATGGGTATTTATCATCATCCTCATCCTCATCCTCATCGTCATCATCATCATCTCAATTTTACTGATGAGGAAATTGAACCTCAAAGAGATTTAATGTCTGGCCCAGAATGATGGAACTCATAAAAATCTGAGGCAGGTTTTGAATTCTGATCTTCTCTTCCATAATTCAAAGTTCAGTACTATATTTGCTATGCATTTTAAGAACGCCTTATTTAACATTACTATAATGCTTTCGAATAAGTGTTGTGTAGAGTAGTTGTATCAGAATTTTAAAATGAAAAAAAAATTACTACTAATCCATACATAATGATCCTTCAGTCTTCATAATGAAAATGTAATGCCATCTGTTTCATTGTATTGTTATTTATTTTGTTAAATATTTCTCAACCTGCACTTGAGAGTGTTAAACTATTTGCTGCTTCTGGCCATATGTTTTATACCTCTGGCATAGTGGATAGAGTGATAAATTGGTGTCAGAAACAACTGTGGGTTTCATTCCACCTCTGGCACTTGCCAGCTGTGTTATCACCAGCAATTCATTTAACCTCTTTTATCCTGTTGTGTCATCTATTGGGGTAACAATACCAAGTACCCATTATATATGCTGAAAATGCTGAGATTTTTAAAATAAATTAATTAAAGTTCATACTGTAATTAAAATTTAAATTAATTAAAAGTTTAACTAAAGAAAGATATTGATGGATTTTCTCAAAATTAAGTACTGAGATAATCCCCATTGTTTCATGGTAACACAAAGCTTTTGAAATGTTGGATCCTTAATATAAATAGCTGCTGAATTCAGGAGCAATTGGAAGCATTATGTAAGAAATATTTTAAGTCAAGAAATATGATATCAAATATAAATGTAAAATCACATATTTTTCTAATAGGAATATTTTTAAAAGCAAAAAAGTAAAGAAAATAATAAAATTTAATTCAATTTGCACTGAGAATTGACCAGTTCTCTCTCTGGAATTGGATAGCATTTATTTATTTATCATCTTTGGAATTACCTAGGAACACTGTGTTGATCAGTGTAACCAAGTCTTTCATATTTCATCATCATTATAATATTGCTCATACTTTGCATAATGATCTCCTAATCCTTATCATTTTATTTTGCTATAGCTCTTGCCCTGTCTTTCTGAAACTAACCTCTCATCATTTCCTAATATTCCATCTCAATCATAGACTAAAAATCAGATATTCCCTAATTGATGAAAGGATTTCTAATTCTTTACCACTACAAAAAGAGCTGCTATAAATATTTGTACATATAAATCCTTTTCTTTTTTCTTTGATTTCTTTGATTTCTGTGCAATACAGATCTAGTAGTAGTATTTTTGGGCCAAAGGATATATATAGTTTTATAATTCTTTGGACATAATTTCAAATAGTTATTCACAAAGGCTTGATAAGTTCCCTAGTTCACCAATAGTTCATTAGTGTACTTATATTCTCCTCATCTCTTCCATTATTTGTCATTTCTGATAGGTATAGCATGGCGTGGCATATAACAGTTGTTTTAATTTGCCTTTCTGTAATCAATAGTGATTTGAGAAATGAGGACTTTATGAGAGAAATTTGCTGTAATTTTTTTTTTCATATCTACTTCTTTGACTATTGTACTTTAGCAAAATGTAATTTTCCTCATTATCCTTTTAAATTGGGATTCAATTTTTTTTGAAATTATAATTGCCATCCTTGCTTTTTTTAATTCAACTGATGCATATTAGATTATGCTCCACCCTTTTATTTTAAGTCTGTGTGTCTTTGTGTTTCAAGTGTTTCTCTTTTAAATAATATATTATTGTTGATTTAGTACTATCTGCTTCCATTATATGATTGAGCTCATCACATTCACATTCATAATAATTTTCTTCCATCTCATTTTCTTCTGTTACTTCTTTTCTCTTGCTTTTTATCCTGTTCTTCCTCAAAAGTTTATTTTGCTTCTAGCCACTGCCTCATTTAATCTTCCCTCCTCTTTGTTACCCTCAAGATCTGTTTCTCTTATCCCTTTCCTGTCCTATTTCTCTACTGGTTAAGTAGCATTTCTATACACAGCTGAATGTGTGCATATGTGTGTGTACACTTCTTGAATGAATTTTGATGAGAGTGAGATTCAAGTATTGTCTGCTCCCCGTTTAATCCTATACTGATAAAGTTTTTTCTTGTGTACTTCATTTATGTGGGAAAACTTTCCCCATTTTGTCTCTCTTTTCCCCTTTCTCCCAATGCATGCATTCTCTCTCTCTCTGTTTCTCTCTCTCTCTCTATTTCTCTCTCTCTCTCTCTCTCTCTCTCTCTCTCTCTCTCTGTCTCTGTCTCTTTCTCTTTCTCTTTGTCTGTCTCTCTCTCTCTTTCAGCTGTCTTGATTGAGAGCTTAAAGTATGTGAGCCCTTTGATCTCAGAGGTGAGATGAATGAGGCAGGAGACTCAAAGAGTGTGAAAAGAGCTCCAGTTTATTATGCAGCATAACCTTGTTGAGATACATTTTTGCAAGCTTTATCAGCCCATGAACAATCACCATTCAGAGAAGCAGCTTGTGGGCTTTGCGTATGTATGGTATCTGCTAATAGGAGGAGAGCCAATGCAGCCCCATCAGCAACTTGATTACAGTCAAGAGGCCCTGTCAAGGCATCCCTGCTTACTAGCAATTGTACTTTGTCTCTCAGGCTGATCCCTTTCCCATGTTGCACATCATTGCTCCTTACTCAACAAGGGCATTTCTGCAACATGGCAGAAAAGTTATTGAGTACCAAAGATCAAGGTGGTGTCTGTTCTTTCCCTCAGAAGGGTCCCATACCTTAGCACCTTCCTTCCTTCCTTTTTTCCCCTTCCCCCTTCTCTCTTTCTGTCCCTGTCTCTTTCTCTCTGTCTTTCTGTCTCTTTCTCTTTGTCTCTGTCTTTTGTCTGTCTCTCTATATTATTATTTCTTGATGTCTCATAGAGTCATTAACTTCCAGTTGCCCAATTTGAGTTTTTAACAATGATCTTTCAGTGAGATTTCGTGCCCCTTTTTCCATTTTGTCAATTCTGTTTTTAGAATTCACTCTTTTTTAAAATCATTTTATCATTAGGTCACTTCTGTTTTTTAAAGTATTATTTTCTTCATTATTTTTGTTCCTCTTCCTCCTCCTTCTCTTCCCCCTTCTTCTTTCTTCTAAGCTGTTAATTTTCTTTACATGGTTTTTTTTATTACTCTAATTTCTTTTCTCAATTTTTTTTCTACCACTCATTTCTTTCTTTAACTCTTCCAGAAGTTTATGTTGAGTTTTAGTCAAATTGGAATTTTGTTTTGAGGCTTTGTTTGTAGGTATGTTCACATTGTTCTTTTGTAATTAAAAAAATATGTTTTGGTCTTCTCTGCCACTATAATTTTTTATGTTTAAATCCTTGTTGTTGTTGTTGTTTCCTCATTTGTCTAACTTATTCCATGTTATTTCTTGACTTGTATAATAAAGTTGGGGTCTGCTCCTCTTGAGTTGGAGAACCATTGTCCCTAACTTAAAATTTTTGTGCTGATCAATTTATGAAGAATTTGCACTTTTTTGTATGCCAAAGCAATTAGGGTTGAGTGACTTGCCCATGGTCACCCAGCTAGGAAATGTTAAATGTCTGAGGCTAGATTTGAACTTAGATCCTCCTGACTTCAGGGCTAGTGCTCTATCCACTGTACCATCTAGCTGCCCCTTGGGTTTGTACATTTTCAATGATCTGGGGAGAGTTATGGTCATAGCTCTTTTGATTGTAATCTGGTCTTTAGTCAGAAAAGGTCACTAATCTTCTCCAGTTATATCCTTACATTGGAGCTGAGACCTAGGCCCCTGCTCCCTTATGACTGATCCTCAGAGTTTTTCTCTACCTTGGGTTTGTGACCCAGAACTTTGTATGGGTAATAGAGTTACTAATCAGAGGCAGAAAAGAGCCCCCTCTGATCTCTTTCTGAACAGTTGTCCAACATTCTTGCTTTATCTGGGCTAAGAGCTCCTGAATCATCTATTTCTCATGGCAATCAGCCATTGCATGTAAGCTCCAGACAGGCTTCTATCCCAGTGTCATAAACATCTCTTGTCAACTTCTTATGTTCTTTTAGACAAGAAGAATGTCTCTGACTATTTATTGTCTCTGCCGTTCCCTGGTTTGATTTGAAGTGCTATTTCAGAGTTATATGAGGGGAAATTTTGAAAGAATTTGGCTCAGTTGCCTTACTCTTTAACTCTGCTCCCAAATGGAAGCAATCTCATGAATAATCACCTGAAATGTGATATAAGGAAATGCCTAGGTGAAGTCATTGTGACATTTACTTCTATGGTTCTACAAAACCTACTAAAATATCTGAAAATCGTGTCTTGAATTCCAATGCAACTCTTTCTAGTTTTTATTTTTTTCACTTTTCCCCTTAAGTATTTTGTGCTACAGTAGCATGATTTTCCTTTCTTTTTCCTGGCTTAAGATACTCTTATCTTCTAAATAACCTACTTCTTCATCATTGCTTTCATGTTCTCTCTCCCATTCTGTTGTAATTCCTGGAAAGGACTATCCTTTGGTTTAGTATCCTCAGGATTTAGTATAGTGGTTGGTTCATATTTGGTACTGAATAAATGCTTATTGGCATTGTGTCTACTATAATAAAATAAACTACAGAAGAATATTTTACCAATATAAATATATCCTAATTTTTTACATAATGAAATACAGATTTTATCAAATTGATTTTTAATTTAAAATAATGAAAAAGAAGAACTCATATCTTAAATGTTTACAATTTGTATTTTTTAAAATTGGAATTGTAATAAAGGACTCTGAATTATTCCTTTCGTTACACAACTTTTTTATGAAAAGAAGGGCGACTGCAAAGGTTGTCTTCTTATTAATTATTTTTAAACATTGGCTTTCATGAGCCCTAACCTCTTGTTTTGAACACATGAGTAAACTCACACCATTACCTCACAACTTTATTTATCATCATTTCAGGATGTTTAATTAATTAATTAATTTCATATTTCCATTAGATGGCACTGTGGGAATATTGATAGCTAATTATGAAGTAAGTCAAATCATTTTAGCCAAAACATTAATATTTTTGTTCAAACTTAATTTCTTTAATTTTTAAAGCTTTATTATTTTAGGTCTTTCACTTATTATATGGCTTCTGGTAAAGAGATCACAGAAGAAGATGTTATTCCATTGGTGTCAGGATCTGAAATTCAACCATTTGCAATTCAATACAGAAACTCAGGAATATGGACATTACTAATTCAATTTACTTGTCTGCAAAATATGATGAATGCTAGAATGGATTAATGCCATTTTTCTAAAGGAGGCATATAAATATTATTCAACTCACAAAACCTTTTTGCGTAGAAGCCAACCTACTAAGTGTTGGGGGAACAAATATTAATAAGCATAATTTCTGTCATGGGGAAAGTTATAGAGATAAGACATGGTGTGCCAGGTAGTGGAAAAGAGGGCTGGATTCAGAAGTTGTATGCCTGGTTGTATGACTCAAGGTAGATTGCCTTATGACTCTGGACCTTATTTTCCCTGTCTGTAAATAAGGATACTAAATTAGAAAATTATCTCTAATTTGCTTTCCAGTTCTAATATTTGATGATTCCAATATCTATAATAACTAGAATATGGAAAAGTCATAGAAGAGATACAAATTATAAGGAAGAATTCAAATATGGACAGAGTAATAAAATATTTTCTCCTCTGAGAAGTACTTTCATATGTATTAACATATGTGGTCCTCATAATAATGCTGAAATGGGCAGGGTAAGTTTTATTATTCCTAGTTTGCAGAGAATGAAAGTTAAGTCTCAGAGCCATTAATTTAACTTAGATTATCCAGCTACTAAAGTGATATTTGAAACCTCACTCTCCAACTTATTTTTTAACCTCCCCAGTCTTCATTCTTACCAATTATACAGTTCCAACTGAATATCCTCTATGTATCTCATATTCATCAGGTTTAAAAGAGAAATCACTGTTTTCTTCTCCAAAGCTACACTTCTTCCTACCTTTTCTATTCCTGTTCAGGGCACCCCATTCCGCTAGTCAGCTAGGTATGCAAGATTATAGTTACCCTGGACTGTTCAATATCCCTCTCCTACCATATGCTAACAATTTCCTTTACTTTTATCTGTCTCCTCTAGACTGATACAACTATCATTTTAGGTTAAGTATTCATCTGGCCTATTGAGAAACTTCCTAAATTTTTTTCTTTCCTTAAGTCTCTTTCATTTCCAGCCTTTCTCTCATGCAGTTTCCAATATAGTATCCCTAAAGCAATGTTCCCCTCCTTCTAGTTCATTACTTTTCTATTGGCTTTAGGATAAACTACAAACCAATCTTTCTTTCACAATCTGTTTCTAAGGTACCCTTGCAAGTTTATTGCATATAATTCTCTATTTTGTCCACTATGTTTTAAACAAAGTGGTCTACTTGTATTTTTTACATAGAACATTCTGTCTCATCTTTATTTTTTGAAAGTTGTACTTACCTCATAACTAAACCGTACTTTATTCACTGATACCTATAATAATCCTTAGCTTTTTTTAAAGCTCAGAATAAATGGCCCCATTAAAAAGAATCTGTGTTTCTGATCCCTAGAGGCTAGTGGTCCCTTCATTTTTTTACAATACTTCATATATGTCTTATGTTTATTTTATGGGTATATATTTTTCAATAGAATATGAGCTCCCTGAGGACAGGGACTGTTTCAATTTTGCTTGTTTGTCTATTTCTGTGTTCCCAGTATATCTGATACTTAACAAAATATTTGTTGATTAACAAATTGACCTTATACTCTGGGAGTCTTTGTGATCCTTGTCTAATGTGGAGTGAAATCTTATTTCCAGTTCATAAAGCCAAGTAGAGTAAATGTAAAAGGGTGTTAGTTCCTACTTATCCATTGGTACTACAGCTACATTGAAAATTTAAATGTGCTGGTCAGACATATGTAGAAGGCAAGAAATTGTGGAATGACCAACTATACTTTTCTATGGTGAGCTGATGTAGGAACAGTAACCACCGAGATGGGAGCATGCAGTGTGAAGGGCACAGAAAGGAAATATGAATGAATATTATATGAATCTTGACAGCTGGGAAGCTGCAGCCTCCTGCCACCCTGATGTGCAGCTATCAAGAGAATGGGTGATGAGTTTTGCCTATGTGTATTTTTGCAACACAGCCTTGGCAGTGCTGACAGCAGCAGATCTTAGAACATGGAGTATGGCTAAATATATGTTACTTGGCTTGGTCTGAGATACTTAATGTGAAGAGGAAGAACAGAGTATTGCAGAACCAAATGACTGGGATCATTATGAAAGTTAATACAAACAAGAGAAAAAGACGCTGCTGGAATCCACATATTGATCATTTATTGTGCTGACATTATACATTAAAAAGGAATCATTCCATCCATACAACTTTCTTAAGGGAATTGTGTAAGTATAGGTTAATGTGCACCTGTGGAGCACATGAAATGTGTAGCATGATACTCAATCATTGGTATAATAATCCTCCCTTACCCCCAAAGAGAGAAAGATTACATTTCTGTAAAAAAAAAAAAAAAAAAAAGGTATATTTAGAAAAACAACTGAAGAAAAAGGAACACTTGGTTTCTAGATCATTACATAGTATCTAGATATGAAATCTTTGAATGGGTGAAATGTTCTTTTCATTCAAGCTTGCCTTTTTGCATATGAAATGTATTTGATTAGATATTTCTCTTTGATGTGAATTTATTTTTTCCTGTACTTTAGCTAAAAATAAATTCCATAAATAGGATACCTATTAAAATGGTTTCTTATAGTGATTGGGTCTGGTAAAAGACTGGAATATACTAGCATTCAAGTTCTTAGTGGTAGGAGAAGAAAAAAGTGAATTCTTGCAAAATTCTTGTAAATTTGACTTTAATGTGTCAGCATGACTGGGTGTCTTTTTGGGATTCCTCAGTCCCCGAGGAAATGCACCAATATGTGCATATAGACCACTGGAAGCTGAAAAGATCATCTGTGAACATTTTATCTATATATCTATATGTAGAAATATACACATCTATATGTAGAAATCTCTCTCTCTCTCTCTCTGTGTATATATATATATGTATAACATATATATATATACATATAATATTTCTGAAATAGAAACACTGAAAGCTGAAAAGGTCATCTGTGATCAATCATAGATGACCTTTTCAGCTTCCAGTGTTTTATATGCACATATTATTGGATTTCTTCAGGGATGGAGGAATCCCTAAAGTACATCTAGTCATGCTGTTTCTTTTTCTTTCTACATATGTGTATATATAAAAATATATACATATATACATATATGTATGGGTATATATTATATATATATATATTTAGATAGATAGATATAGATATATGTATATACACACACAAACACACATACTATACATATTTATATATAAAATGTTCCTAATTTGGAAGTCTTTGTAATATACCAGATTAAACTGAAATAGGACAATATTGGTTTATGTACTTTCATAATCCATTCTCTGCCTCTCTTTATCTATCTTTATTATACATACATCTGACTTCAAGATAAAATAAGTTAGGTTATTGTAACTGAATCCTAGAATTTTAAGGGCTCCAAGGCCATCTAATTCAGCTCATAATTGAAAAGAAGTAGCCTCTAGAACACTGAACTTTCTTTGAAAATCTCCCTTGAGTATCAACAGATCCAGAAGTAGTTAATTATGATTTTGAACAACTGACTCCTAAGAGGTTTTTCCTTACAATGAGGGGAAAAAACGTACTGCAATTTCCACCCATTCTTCCAAGGTCTACCATTTGTGGAAAAAGCAAAAGAATGCTTCAAATCACAGCTCTTTATATTCTTGGCAATGTCCTTTTCAAATCTTTTTTTTTTCCTAAGCAAACTATTCCTAATCCTTTCACATAATTTTTAAATGATAAAGTATCTATCTGTTCACTCTATTGGTTCTTCTAAAAACTCTCTGCTTCATCCTTGTCTTTTTGAGCGTATGGTCTTTGAACTCAATATTGAAGATGTGTTCTCAATATAGTAGAACTCCAACTTGCCACAATCTGGACACTATTTTAATTCAACAAAAAGTAGTGAGATCTTCAATGATTTTAAGGAATATCTATTTCTCCTGAATGGAAATTTTTCTCAACAACTTTAAACATATCATTTTTAAAGACCATTTTTAGAATTGATAGAACATTTTAAGCTATATGTTATATACTCTCTCTAAAATCAGTTTTTTTCCACTTTAAAATGGGAATAATAAGTATATCTACATGTATTACCTATAGTTGTTTTGAAGAAAGGCATTTGCAAACCTTAAAGCACTATATAAATATCTTTTGTACTTTCATGAATATCAGAGGCTTTTTTGTGTGTGTGAAATTCTTAGAAATAGTATGGTGACAGAATGCTGGACTTGTTCCTAAGGAGTCTGAGTATGTTTCCTAGCATCAATGTGATTTACGTAGGCCACTTTAGCTTTCTAGACCTCAGTTTCCTCATTGATAAGGGAGAGATAATTATCTTTTTACTACCTACTCATAGATCTGTCATGAGCATCCAGTAAGAGCATACAAATATATTGCTTTGTATCCATTGGTAATAGTTATAGTGCTAAATAAAAAATGTACAATTAGGTAAAATAAGCATTTTTATGAGGAGTAATTGCACTGAGTCACATCTTGTTATGGGTAGGGGAGTGGAGTAATGAGGAGAGAAAGGAACAAGAACTTATTAAGTGTCTTTTCTGTGCCACACACAGTGTTAACTGCTTGAAAAATAATTTTTTTGATCCTGATAGTAATACTATAATTATTTTACAATTGGAGAAATTACAAAAAACAGAAGTAAAGTAGTTTGCTCAGGATCAGGCAGCTAGTAAATATCTGAGGCTGAATTTGAATTTGTCTTTGTATCTTACAAATTCAGCCCTTTCTCTACAGCTTGACAAAGCTCTCTACTACCATAATAATTAGTGTTTATACTGCTTTTTAGGACCTGCAAAGTCTTGTACGTGTATTAATTTATTTAATCCCCACAAAAAACTTGTAATGTTTGTGCTATTATATCTCCATTTCATAGATGAGGCAAAAGAAAATGAGAAAGATAAATGACGCTCTGAGTCACATAAATACAAAGTTAAGTATTTGAGGTAGGATTTCAACTTGGATCTTCATGACTCCAAATCCAGTGCTCTTAGTCACCTAGCATTGGAATTTGTCTAAGTTGCCTTATCTCTCTCTCTCTTTTTGTAATCTATAAAATTCTAATATTGATGCTTGTACTTATTCTTTTGCCTAACATTCTTCCAACTTCTATTGTAACTGATAGGCAGATGAAAATAAGATGTTATTGCCTAAATTGCCCTAGTTTATAATAGAGGATAAATTAACTCCCTTCTCTTTTAATCCTTTTGAGGCAATTGAAATCTACTTCTTCCTCCTTCCCACTATGGGCATCCTGAATGATTGATAATATTAAACAGATACATTAGAACTAATTAGTTTTTGTCCAGACCTTTTGATAGACATCACAAGCACAGTCAAAAATCTCTGTGTGCCTGTGTTCAGCAAATTGACTTGCTTCCAGACAACTACAGTATTGAGAAATAACTCGGAGTACAACCATATATCTTTAGCACAAAGGCAAAAAAATAGTCTTTTATGATTTCCATCCAAGCTTTATAGATATACACTTTATTTCCCCATGTCACTCCTATTATCAGCAATACAAAATAAAGATCAAATCCTAAATCAAATACAGTTAGTTTATCAATTTTATTAGATCATCTTCTTTTGCAACATTAAAAAAAAATTGTACCATATATTGTTATCTTATTGCAACCTTGTCATCTGACTCTTTGTTTAAACAGTAATAAAGAACAATTTTTGTGAATAATAGTAATTAGCAGTTATGTAGTACATGATATTGTCAAAATACTTCACAGTCATTAATTAACTAATTCAAACAGCATGCTCATCTATGAAACTTTTAATGTATAATTAATTTTATAATATAATTATTTAATATATAATATCAAACATATATTGATCCTTAATTTTTTTGCCTTTTTTGTATTCCTAGAATTTAATACATTGGTTAGCACACAGCAAGAGTATTAAAAATGTTTTTTGACTTAATTTTATCTCAGCTATGAGAAAGGTGATTGTTTTTCAATTTGGTAATTTTTTTTCATTAATCAAAGTGGAATTTATCAGTGCATCTTTATAAATGAAAAACAACAACCCAGAAGGAATAAAAAATCATAATGTGTCTTCAAGATATTTTTGTCTCTTAATATAAATTTAATTTTTCTGCCCCTCTCCATAGTCTGTTAAATTCCAGATAGCACTTTGATATTCAGTGAATAGAATTCTGTATTATGTTAGACCAGAGATTGAAATTGTCACATTTCATGAATTTAGATATCATTTTAAGGAAGGCTTGTTGATGTGGCCAAAAACACATAGTGAACTATTTTTAATCTAATGTATGGTTAAGGCATCACCACATACTCTGTAGCATTTAATTATTTTTGTTTTTAGCATATGAAGTATACCATGGCCTCTGTTTATTCAAGAGGGCTTTGATTTTAAAACAAAACTATTGAAAGGATTCACAAATGTATCAACATACATTTTTACATCTTCCTGGCAACTTCTGGATAAGTAGTGCCAAGAGCCTAGGATCCTAATGATCCATGGGAATTTTGGGACAGCATAGAGGGGAACAAAGTTGTCAGCTAGGATAAATTTTATGTTCATAGGACATAGGGGAGGCCAGTAATAAGATAGGTAGCTGGAAAATAGTCCCAGCTAGGGATTGCTCCTCAGTCCTGATTGCATATTTGGAATAATTAAGAGTGCTTAAAACCAATCAAAATTATATCCCTAAAATGCATATTTGATGGAGGAGGGTAGTTACTTTGTCAATAATTATTTACAGGTTTTTTGATTTTGTCCAATTACTTAATTTTATTTCTGGGAAAATAAACTGAGATTTGTCCAGAGTCATAGACAAAACGTAATACAATCACGATAAAAACAAAGATATTCAGAATTAAAATGTAATGATCATTTTGTATCAATTTAATTCAAGTTAATAAAGCAAACACTGATTAAGCAATACTATGTGCAAGGCATCTCTCCTAGGACCTAGGGAAATAAGAGTCTGTCTGCAACATAGATCCATTGTCATGAAATTTATTAATAGTGGAAGGACACATAGAAATCAAGTCCACAAAACTAATACATAAATATAGATATCAGAATAAAGGACTATTTGAATCCTTAGGAATGTGACAAATAGTTTTCTGATTATGTTCAGAAAAGACTTTCTGAAGAAAATGACCTGTAGGACAGGGTTGGAGTAAGATACAGAAAGGATATTTCCAACTTGAGTAATGGATTGCTTGCTATGTTTTGGTTATTCCCTTTAAAAATATAATCCTATTAGACATTGAATTAAAATATATGCACATATGTGTATATCAGAAAATTCTAAGGTAAGATCATTAATAATAGTCAAAGTACTATGGAAATAAAAATGTATCTGGTATCAAATGATGTGATGTTGATTTCTTGTTTTGGTGTTTAAGAAATTTATAATCCTGAATAAGTTACCTGATATGTCTGGATCTTGGTTCCTTATTATTAAGTCAACATTACCTAGAACTAAAGTTTAATCAAAAGAGGTACTTGGACTTTGAAGAGCTACATAAGTATTAGTTATATTTTTTTAAATAGAATTTCCTGTATTTTTAAGGTAGTCTAGAAAAAAAGATATACTCTGAAATCTAGTGTTTCTCATAGAATTCAATTAAACAAAAATTTGTAAGTACTTTCTTTATTTTAAGCACCAGATAATACTTTAAGTTTGTTGTTGGGAAAGATATTTCATTGACCATATAGTTATTAAAGGATCATTTTATACAGTCTTTTTTTACAAGCAAAAAAATGGAAGCATAAAGATAACAATTGATTTTCTTGAGGGAATGTTAGAATTGGGTGTCCATGTTTCTTGACATCTATCTAGGATTTTTTTTTTTCTTTGCAAAACACATTATACTATTTTGCTTGGTTCTTTTGCTCTTTTCTGCAAATTTTTCTTCTTGGAGTTGATATACATTCCATAATTTTATTAAAATTGCATACATTGTTTCTTTAAGTCTGTCCCTTTAATTTTAAAAGTTGAGAGCTCTTTATAATTTCCTCTGAAATTCCATTTTATAATTTCTTATATCATAATAATACTCTACTACATATAGATATCATAATGAAGCCATTTCCAAAGTTGAAAACCCTCTTAATTTCTTTATTTTACTACTATAAAAAGATCTTCTATTTCTTTCAATCTTCCTGTATTTTTTAATTTTACTGACAATAAATGCTTTATGATTCTGCCATTTTTAAAAATGGTGATTTCAAATAACATTCTGCTTATTTTGCTAGTATATGTAGATGAAATTATTGTCCTATGATTCCATTTAGCATTATATTTCTACTATTGCAGATAGCTATCTATCCATCCATTGTAATCCAGTTTGATTCTTGTCCCTGTTCTTATATTAACTCTCCAAAGAAAAGCTATTCAACATGTCACAGGTCTTGCTCTGAGTCTTGAAATAGTTCTCAGTGGGGTATTCTGGCTATCTGCTCCTCTCAACTCTGGTTTCATGACTGGATCATCTATGTTTTTTCTGTCACAATTATTTTTGATGAAGTTTTTTTGTGTGTGTGTGTGTGTGTGTGTGTGTTTGTGGGTGTTACTTCTTGTACCTTTAGCCTTTGATAATTACAAAGTTTTACTTTTATTTTACCATCAAATATAAGAATCCATTTTGTAAACCCCTTGAGAGATGGCCATTTAAACAGTTTTAGTGATATAAATGTGAAAACCATCACAGACAGACAACATTGCATTAACTTTCTTTAATATTGAACTAAAATATATCTCCATGAAAGTCTCTCTATATGAGCTCTTTCTGGTTCTGCTTTCTGGAACCACACAAAATGAGTTTATTTCACTTTCTGATGACATTTTAGATAATTTAAGAAAGTAGTCATGTTACATGTCTTTACTCTTATGCTTCACCAATTTTAATTTCTGATGTAGAATGTTAGGTTTATTAAAGTGGATTGCTTAGTACTATAACCTGTTTTTACAATCTCAGAAGTGTGAGAAAGTAAAGCTTAGAGTTTCTGTACAGTCAAACATGGATGGCTACCTATACCATTTTGAGAAAACTAAATTAGTATGTTTCTGGACTGTTTTCTACTGTGTACTTTTGTGAGATGTGTCACAGATTCTGATTATGAGCTTTTCATCTACAGAATAACCTCTGCAATCAAAAATCAATACTGGCACAATGGGGAAATCAGAATGTTCCTACCCTCAGCTACCTGTAATGTTACGCAAGAAATAGCTGGAAATTTGCTTTGATTGCTAAGGATGAATAGAATGAAGTGAATGTTTTATATTATACTTTGAGAGAAAAGTTATGAGTAAGGGCAAAAGGAACTTAGACAATTTCTTTCTATTATGCAAATATCCATGAAATTAATTTCTCATGGTGTCGTGCAATATGATAGGTATAACTAGAAAAGAAGGCAGAGTGATCATGTAATGGGAATGAGACATAGATTATGGATAGTTCACATCCTGCATTGTTAATATGAGTTATTCAGAAAATGATAAGAAAGCCTACAAACTACTGAGTGGATTCTCTGCACATGGTTTGTGGGAAAACATTGACAGGGAGAGTATGTCATAGAAAAGTATAGTGGGGTTTTGATCTGTAGGGAACGGAAGGTACACTCATATGGATGACATGAGGATTTTTACAAAGCATTGCAGTATGTGATAGCTTTAAGGAATCAAATATATTGAATAATAAAAAAGTGCTGAAATTTCTTTTTATTTCATTCAGTGAATCAATAAGTATTATTACATATTAAATTACGAAATATGTGACAGACACCGTTTTAAGCATGGGAAATAGAAAGAAAAACAGTTTCTTTCCCCATGAAATTTACTTTCTCATTGGCAGGTTATGTAAAATATATACAATTTGCTGAGATATTTTTGGGAAGGAAGTGTCTAGGTTGTTGTTTTAGTGGACTTCAGCAAGATAAATAAAATTCAATGTAGAAATTACCCAGAACCACATCTGGAAAATGGGACCATTTTTGAGATGTGATTTGCTATGCCCTAATTATTTTAAATTCATTTGAGAAATCCTTCAATACATTTAATTGACATATGAATAAATTTCTATTAGACCACCTGCATGAAAAGGTTGTTTTCAATGATAAAGGAAAGAATGAGATTTATATAGTTCTTTTCACATTTACTTACTATTGGCCAGCTACTATAGTAAGTACTAAACACTATATCTGTCTTCCAAGTTTAGACCTGCATCTGTTGAATCATCCTGATAACACATAATATTGAATTTGAAGTTTGAGAATTATGGCATTATGGCAAAGGTGTTATCTAATGAAGAAAGTAATACTCAGCATCAATTTTCAAAATAATACTCAATGTTTCAATCATTTTGAGCCAAGACCATATGTTCTCATTCATGGCATTATACAAAAAGGAAATATCAAGAAATTATTTGGGATGAAAGTCACACAGATCACCAAAGAAAGAAATGTATTAGAACCTATTAAAAGTAACATGGTAGAAAAACAGTTACAACTGAATGCTCTGGATGATATGGCTTGTTTTCATTGAAAATAGTTCAGAGAATTCTGAAGTTGAAACCAAATTCAGAAACTTGAAAAAAGAGACTAAAATAAGATTTGACACTTAGTGATTAAGTGATATTATGAAAATATTTCAGGAGGAGGGAAAAAATTACAAGGGAAAGTTTCTTTCATTTTTCTTTAGTATAGCTTTTTTCCTAATATGGATTAAGAATCTATTGAAATAAGAAAACATGAAATAATAAGTGTCAGAGGGGAGAAAAATAAGCGGTATTTCTTTAATGGTTTGAAATTCCATCCATTTCCAAATAAATTCGAATACTAAGGATTTTGGGGTCGGAAGAGAAATATATATGTGTATTGTCCTGTATATGAATGACAAATGATGAGTGCACAGTATTTATAGTTTTGTATAAAGTTAGGTAAAAAGGACATGCATGCTTATATTAATAGGACACTACAAAGAAGATTGTAAAATGGTACAACTGATTACCAAATGTTGATTCAGATTAAACATAAAATATATTTTTTTGTTTTTTAATAGAATTTATTATCTGGAATAAACATGAAAAGCTTCCTATAGACACTCAAATGAATTTTTGGGGGTATGTATATATATATATATATATATATATATATATAGTGTGTGTGTGTGTGTGTGTGTGTGTGTGTGTGTGTGTGTGTGTGTGATGTGTGTGGTCTAAATGAATGATTTTATTGCTGTAAGTGATTCCTGCTATAAAAAGTGTTTCTATCAATTCATGTGCATACTTTTCCCACAATTTTTTTTATTACTATGTAGTTCCTGGTGGCACTTAGAGTTTAAATGACTTGTCCAAGACCACATAATTATAATTTGTTCAAGGAGATAAGTCTTAAACCAACTTCTTTATCATTCACTGCCTCTCTATCCACTATACATGTGTTATATCTCATTGTATTAACTTTTTGTGATAATTATTTTCCTAAAAACTTTCAGATATAGAACAAATACTTCCTGTTTTTGATGAACTTTTGGCCTGTAATAATTTCCTATTAAATATATAAACATTAGATCAGAAAAGTTTAAGCATTTGAAGAACACAATGCTTCCCAGACTTCATTCAGATGGTTTTATAGAAACCAGACCTCTAGATATATCATCTACTATTAAATTTTATAGGTAAGTTAGCTCTATAAGTTAGATAAAAACTACCCCTCTGAATGCATTTTCTAACTCATAAAATGTATAAAATTACTAAGGAACACGTTCTTTTTACTCTCTCTTGTACCCCTTTATTGTAATTTTCTCCAATGAAAAGTGAATCATCTTGTTGATACTATAAATTCTTAAAATGCACTTGGTACTAGTCACAGTGACTTCATCTCAAGAAGCATTCAGTTGTGAAACATATTCAAATAAGTAGTGGTATATTTCTAAAATCACCCAACTCTTTCTACTGATAAAAACGAATTCTCTGTCATTATGCCCCTTTACATTCAAACTGCCTCTTAATAAGATTTTTCTGATGAATCTTGCCTCACCAAAATATGGAGAGTTTGGATAAAAATATTCTTTTGCTATTTTTCTTTGCTTGGTGGTGTTGAATAGCACTAAATAACTGATTTTCAGCTAACTGCATTTGAAAGAAACGTCACATTTGATTGCATATATTCGTGAATATAGATTTGCTGAGGTAGAATCTATTAACCATACAGTAGGCTCATAGTAATATAATTGGAGTAGTGTTCTCCCCCACCCTAATAAAAAGAATGGAGAAAATGGACCCAGGAGATGATAAAATAAGGCTAAGCTTTAACTTTCTCAACTATCTGCATATCAAATTCATAGGAAAATGTAAATATATTGGAGTTTTTACAGTTCCCACATCTCCACCGGGAACTTGTCAGTATAATTCTTAGAATCTCTTGTATTTGCAAAGGAAAGAAAATCTCATCCTAGCTTAATCATCATAATGTCTTCCTTTTTAGATGTTCTATGATAAACCCAAAAAGAACAATGGTGACAGTTTGAATTGATAGAGCCCTTTAAGGTATGTGATGTGCTTTTCTCATTACAAATTTGGTGGGAAGACTACTTTTATGCTAGGACTTCTCATACACATGAAAATGCATTGATTGTTAATAACATATTTCCTGTATACTGGATATGGAGGGAATGTTATAAGATTTTTCCCTACTTTTTATTTTTATAAAAACAAAATAAAACATACACACTGTCTTAGAATCTTCTTGGGGTTGACCTTTGAGTTAAACCCAATAAAAATAACTTTAGAAAATATGACTTGAGCTATGTTTTTTTTTTTTTCCATTTTTTTTTGTATCAGATACTTTGTAAAGAAAAAGTTTCCTAGTCTAAATAAGAAAGTCATAGGCTCATTGAATATTAAAGTTAAAAGGATTCTTATACATAACGTAGTAATCGACACCCCCTTCCTCATTTTAAAAATAAGGAAACTAAGACCTCAAATAGAAATGTCTTGACCAAATATATATATATATATATATATATATATATCTCAGGATGGATTTTTAAAAAATTTCTTTTTAATTCTTGATTTTTAGTATTGTTACTTTTTAATTATAATAGCTAGAGGGTCTGGAAGTTTTAAAATGAGGTTATAGCATAATAGTTTTTCTATTAGAATTAGTTGGCATTGTTTATTAACCTATAATTAATGTGTTATATTCCTCTTGATGCGGAAGAGACTCAACAAAACTACTCATAATGCATTCTCATTGTTTGAATTCTCAATTTTTGAAATAAAAAAACAAAACAAAACAAAATGTGAAGCAATTTAAAAAGATCTATACTCTGAAAATGACTAGACCTTGTATAATTTAGATACAGACTGAAGAGGTTTATGTTCATCTACTGCTTGGAATTGCTTTGAAACAGGTCTTTCTTTCTTGAGACATATAAAATAAGGTACACTGAAGAAGTGTCCTATGTGCCTGATAAGTTTTGGGATTTGAAGAAATATAAAAATTCCTTACTGCCACTTATTTACCTAAGATTAAAATATTTAAATGTAAAATTTTTGAAAGCAGACTTCACACTGGTAATTAGCATTTAGGATGTCTATTAAATAGGCAAAATCAAAGGTCCAGTGAGGATATTGCTACTTCTACTGAAGAGATGTGCAATAGAGGATTCACAGATGGAAAAAACTTTTTTTTTTTTTTTTAATTTTGTGAACCAATTGGGATTAAGTGACTTGCCTAGGGTCATACAGCTAATACTCATTAAGTTTCTGATGCTGAATTTGAACTCAGGGCCTCTTGACTTCTGGCTAGTGCTCTATTCACTGCACCGTCTAGCTGCCCCCAACCTGTGCCATCTAGATGCCCCCAGGAGGAACCTTTTAGTTGTTTAGTCAAAATCTACCATTTTACAATTTTAAGACTGGGTATCACTATAGAGCAAAAGAGGATCTGGGTTTTTGTTACTTCTCCCACTCATATTGAATGGGCTAGAATTAATTAATATTGCCCTGCTCCCTCAAAATCAGGACTTAAAACTTTATACTCTCCTAGTAACATCTTCTTTAAGTTAAAAGAAAAAGCATTTTGCTGCTGGCACTACCCAACCCAGGATCATTGCTCTAAATGGGTCATGCTTCTAGGACAATTCTAAATAAGCTCTGAGTTGAAGCTTAAGTTACTGCATTGTAGAATTATACAATCATTATTTAAAAATATGAATACATGAGTCTATGCTTAAGCACAAATGGTGACATTTTTATTCTGAATTAAAATTCAAGTATGTGGAGTTAAGATTTTATAGGAAGTATCTTCAAAGGGGAAATCCAACTATAAAATTCAATTCCATGAGCTCTCATTAAGCACCTCAGATATACAGAATACCTTACTTTATATTTAGAAAGATGAAAAGTGCAGAGGAGACAAAGTTCCTAACTTCATGGCAATTGCAACATAATAAGAATGTACATAAAAATATGCAATATTCATAGTAAATGAATTGGAATGGGTACAGGGAGGTCTGAGCATTGAAGTAAATAATATGAGAACATTACTTGTAGAGGGGTCAAAATATGAATAAAAGAGCTGATGAAAGTTTGATTTGATTTTAAAGAGAGGAGAAAATATGAGACCAAATGTAGAAAAATATTTGAGGATTAAATAAATGTACAAAGGGACAGAAGATTATCAGCTACATTTTCCATTTCACTGAAATATGGAGTATTCAGAAAGGAAGATTATGAGATGATGGTAGGTGGCCTAAGTTTTAGAGAGCCTTGAATGACTGTACAGCAAATATGAATTTTATTTGGAAGGTAATGGAGAACTATTGACATTTTTTGAGTGTAAAAATAGCATACTCAGATAAATGCATAAAGAAATTAGTTTAAACAATACTATATGATGATCATTTCTGGTGGACCTGGCCATCTTCAGCAATGAGATGAACCAAATCATTTTCAATGGAGCAGTAATGAACTGAACCAGCTACACTCAGCAAAAGAACTCTGTGAGATGACTAAGAACCATTATATTGAATTCCTGATCCCTATATTTTTGCCTGCCTGCATTTTGGAATTCCTTCACAGGCTAAATGTACGATATTTCAGAGTCCGATTCTTTTTATACGGCAAAATAACGGTTTGGACATGTATACTTATTTTGTATCTAATTTATACTTAAATATATTTAACATCTACTGGTCATCCTGCCATCTAGGGGAGGGGGTGGAGAGAAGGAGGGGGAAAATTGGAACAAAAAGGTTTGGCAATTGTCAATGCTGTAAAATTACCCAAACATTTAACTTGTAAACAAAAAGCTATTAAAAATTAAAAAAAAAAAAAAAGAAATTAGTTTGGTAATGTTAAAATCAGAGGTATAATGGGAGAAAGGAAACTTATTATAGTATTCCATTTGGGGGTTACTGGATTGGGGTTGTAGGAATAAAATTAGAGTGGAGGAGGTAGTAGTGAATGGTACTTCCTAGGTATAACCAGTAGTGATAACTGGGCAAAAATGAAAAGCAAAGGTGAGGGGAAAATCAAAAATACTAAATATAAATTAGCCAAATATCATAAAATCCAAGAGAATGGAATTTAACAATCAGTGATTCCTATCACCTGATTTTAGATAATTTTGATGTTTTCACATGAAATAATATGGAGTTTGGATAACAGCAAGATGCCTTAGGTTTAAAACATTTCAGTATTTACAACATTCTTCACAATTCAATTTAAAACTTTCTAATCACCTATTATGGGTAAAAGTTTGTGTTTACCAATGTCTACAAAAGTGAAAATGACAGACCCTGCTCTGAAGGAGCTTGTTTTCTACTAGGAGATATATGCCTTGTTCACAAATATAATACAGATATGGTAGGAGAAAAAGGAAAGTTCCAGAGAAAGGAAGTATCTAAAGATTATTTTCAATTGATGATATTCAGGAAAGGCTTCATAGAAAAGGTGACAAACAGACTAATCCTTAAAAGAAGTATAAAACCTCTTTAGGTAGAGAGGATAAATGAGAACCTGCTAAAGATGAAGGGTAACCTGCCCTAATGAATGAATGTTGGATTAGTAGTCTAGTCATGCATGAATGTAGAATTCTCTTAGGAATTAATGTAAAATAAAATTTGGGCAATAGGTTATATAGTCAGTTGGTAGACAGATCTAGATGTGAGAGTAAAGTATTTTTTTTCCTAATAGATAATTGGGAGACACTGATTAATTTTATTTACTTATTTATTTTATTAAAGCTTTTTCTTTTTCTTTTCTTTTGTGTGTGTGTGGCAAAAAATGGATTTATTACACTGAGCAATCTCTTTCTCAGTGGGCAAACTCCTATTAGGACTTTTGCTAAAGCTTTTAATTTTTAAAAACATATGCATAGATAATTCTGCAACATTAGCCCTTACAACACCTTGTGTTCCAGTTTATGCCCCGCTTTGTCCCACCTCTTCTCCTAAATGGCAAGTAGTCCAATATATGTTAAACATAGTAGAAATATATGTTAAATCCAATATATGCATACATATGTATACAATTATCTTTCTGTACAAGAAAAATCAAATCAAACCAGAAAAGAAAATGATGAAGAAAATAAAATGCAAGCAAACAACAGAAACAGTGAAAATGCTATGTTGTGAATCACAGTCAGTTCCCACAGTCCTCTCTCTTGGTGTAGTTGGCTCTTTTGATCACAAGACTATTGGAACTGATCAGAATCATCTCATTATTGAAGAGAGCCATGTACATCAGAACTGATCATTATATAATATTGTTGTTGCTGTATGCAATGAGTTACTGGTTCTGCTCATTAGACATTAATTATTTTTTAAATTATAGCTTTTTATTGATAGAACATATGCATGGGTAATTTTTACAACATTGTCCTTTGCACTCACTTCTGTTCCAACTTTTCCCTTCCCTCCTTCTACCCTCTCCTCTAGATGGCAAGCAGTCTTATACATGTTAAACATGTTAAAGTATATCCTAGATACAATACATGTGTGTAGATCTGTACAGTTCTCTTGTTACACAAGAAAAATTGGATTCATAAGTTAAAAATAACCTGGGAAGAAAAACAAAAATGCAAGTAGTCTACATTCATTTTCCAGTGTTCCTTCTCTGGATGTAGCTGATTCTGTCCATCATTGATAAATTGAAACTGAATTGGATTTTCTCTTTGTCGAAGAAATCCACTTCCATCAGAATACATCCTCATACAGTATTGTTGTTGAAGTGTATGATATTAATTAATTTTAAACAGCAACTACCACATGGGAGTCAAAGCAAATTGAGAACTATTTATAACAAGACATAAAAGTTTAAATAGCAGATCTTGTATTTAAACCCTAGTGTTCTGCCCTAAAAACACTGCTGCTGCCACTGATACACTTCTCCCCAATAAAGCCCGATGCAAATATTGTTGAGGACAAGATGTATCCCTCTAGATTAAAACAATTCCTATTAGAGTTAGAGTTGAGGTCCATGGGCCCACAGATGTCATGATATTTTGTATTATTATCACTGATATAGTAATAACGTTATGAAATATAATACAATGAAATAATAAAGAATAAAAATACAGGTTTAATATCAAGAATTTAGCCAAAAGAAGCAGAAAAGTATTCTGATTATTTAATGGGCAACATAAGAATCTGAAGCATAGTTAAAGATAGAAACATTCTTATATCAAAACAAGTGATTGGAGTTTTGGGTAATGAAACAAAGTCTATAAGTGAGATATTAGGACCAAGGGAAAAGTGGTATCACTGAGAGACCTAAAAGAATAGGAGTTTTTTGACCTTTTCATGACTGATGACTTCATTCTCTTTATTTCTTTAATACTGAACAGGATCCCAGATTAGCCCTAGTTCTAAAGTGCATAAATTTATTTTGGGGAAATTTTGGATTGGAGAAGGAATGTAAGACCAAAAAAAAAAAAAAAACACCTGAAAATATGAAATCACCCACAAGGTTATTAATGTGTTATTTTTCACAAAATCTTATGTGAAAGTGATGACATCTTTGCTGAAGGTCATCATCAGGCTACCTTGGTTACATTATATGAGGAAATTGAGGAATTGTACTCTTGAAAGAATTGCCTAGAAGTTACTATCTAGTAGCTTGGAATTGATTTTTATATTGAAAAGACTTTAAAGAACTTTAGTATATTTCAGGTTATTTGGTATAATCATCTAAAATTACCTAATATTTCCTGAAAAATTGAAGGAAAGAAAAAGAATTGTGCTGCAATACATATTCATTTTGTAGGACAATAGCAGAGGAGGAAGAATAAAGAAGAATATCAAAGACAGAAGGGGCCTCAATGGTTTTTTAGCCAAACTAAGCCAGAATAAGAACACATTTTATGATTAAAGGACTTACATAGTAAGAACCTCACCATTGCCAAAGGCAGACTATCCTAGTTTTAGAAAACTAAATTTTAGAAAGTTTTTTTTTTAAATATCAAGCTAAAATTTGTTTCTGTCATATCCAGAAGAATTTTGACCTTTGAGATCAAGCCAAAACAAACAAACAAACTCTCTTCTTTTTGGTATCCCTTTAAAAACTTGAAGACTGTCTCTGATAGTCTCTGTTTTTCTCTCTCTTTGTCTCTGTCTCTGATTACTTATTTGTTTTGTTTTGTTTTGATGATTATAGTCAGATGAGATCTTGTTAGATGTGATATCGTCTGCCTAAGAGCTTATATATAGATATTCTACCAATAAATATCAATAATTTTCTGTAACCTAGAGAACTGAGAGATCAACTGCCTTACTAATGATCATAGAGCTAGTCAATGACCATTATGACCAGAATGTCCATTAAGACTGCTAGTTTAATGTGCCAAAATGTTTGTAGCAGCCCTGTTTGTAGTGGCTAGAAACTGGAAAATGAATGGATGCCCATCAATTGGAGAATGGCTGGGTAAATTGTGGTATATGAATGTTATGGAATATTATTGTTCTGTAAGAAATGACCAGCAGGATGAATACAGAGAGGACTGGCGAGACTTACATGAACTGATGCTAAGTGAAATGAGCAGAACCAGGAGATCATTATACACTTCGACAACGATATTGTATGAGGACATATTTTGATGGAAGTGGATTTCTTTGACAAAGAGACCTGAGTTTCAATTGATAAATGACGGACAAAAGCAGCTACACCCAAAGAAAGAACACTGGGAAACGAATGTAAACTATCTGCATTTTTGTTTTTCTTCCCGGGTTATTTATACCTTCTGAATCCAATTCTCCCTAAGCAACAAGAGAACTGTTCGGTTCTGCAAACATATATTGTATCTAGGATATACTGCAACATATCCAACATATAAAGGACTGCTTGCCATCTAGGGGAGGGGGTGGAGGGAGGGAGGGGAAAAAAAAAAATCGGAACAGAAGCGAGTGTCAATATAAAGTAATTATTAAATAAAAAATTAAAAAAAATAAAAAAATAAAAAAAAGACTGCTAGTTTATTGCATTACATTATATCCAGTATTCTAATATGAAAACACATTTTTACATCTCCATACTGTCTTCCAGTGTATTTGTTAACTGTCTCTACAAGTAAATGTGCTAATGTGGCATGTGCTAATATGCTTTGCATACCAACTACAATTTCATTTAAGCAAATTGTCAACAATGATGTTAAATAACAAAAGTTCAAAGAAAGATACCTGGAGTGCTCCATGAAACTTTCTTTAACTTCAAGAACTTTTGACTTTATCAGGTTCTTTCTCAAAATGTTGGTGTTCCTAATTGTGTATGTTGGCATACTTGCAAATGTATTTGCACACATACATGTACAGATACATATATTTATATATGTATATACATATGTGTAAACTCCTGTTGCAATAATAAAATCTGTCAATTATTCATAATATGAAAATTGGGTCCTGCTATGGAAGTAGGCTTATTGCTTGTGTGTTTGCTTATGTAAACTGAGAACTGAGAAACTGAGACAAGAAACTGAGAGAAACAGTGGCAAGATAGAGCTTAGAGAGTTTTTAATATTTTATTGAGAGGGAGAGATTGTGTTGAAGGCAAAATAGGATCCATATTGACCCAGGGATGAATAAGTCTGAAAGTATCCTGCACTGAATGTGAGATTCCAGGGATTCTTATAGGACTCCAGAGAGCAAGGTGAGGTTAGAGCACTGGTGAGCAAATCATATTTGGGTCCTGACAGGTTGAGGTTAAGAATCATAAATCCTGATAACTTAAGAGGCAAGGAGCCAGGACGTCTGGTTCAGAGGCTCCCGCCATCTGCATTTTATGGCTCTATGGAATGCTAGTAGTCAGGGATAGTTATCTATCCTAATTTATATCAGTTCTAATGTTCAGGAATGGGGTTTGCCATTGAGGCAGAGCAATTTAGGGAAACTGAGGTAGAACAAAAAAAGTTGTGGCAGAAAAATTCAGGGAAACTGAGGCAGAACAATTAAGAAACTGTGGCATAACACTCATACCTAATGTTTTTGTTCAGAAAATTTTCAGTTATGCTTAACTTTTTGTTATCCCATCTAGGTTTTCCTTGGCAAAACACCACAAGTTTTCCATTTCCTTCTTCATCTTATTTTACAGATAAAGAAACTGAGGCAAGCCCTTGCCCAGGGTCACACTGATAGTAAAGATCTGAAGCCAGACGTCAACTCAGTAAGGTGAATGTTTCTGACTCTATATCTGGCACTTTACCCATTTTGCCTCCTATGTTTGAGAAAACAGGAATTTCTTGCCTTGAGAATTAAACATAGTAATGATAATAGTAGTAGTATTAGTAACAATAATAGCTATCATTTATATAATACTCTTATTTTTTTCAAATGTTAAAATAAACATTATTTCATTTTAGCGTTGCCAACCATGGGAGATAAGTACTATTATAGTCCTTATTTTATTATTATAATCTATTATAGATGAGAAAAATAGGCAAAAAGAAGTTAAGTAATTTGTCCAGTCACATAGCTAGTAAGTATCTGATTCCAGATTTTATCTTACATCTTCTTGACTCCTTGGATATAGAACATTCAAACCTGCCAATTGAATTCCTCTTATTACAATGCTGTAGCTTAGGAAATTAATACATTCAAAGAAATTAGGTAGACTATAAAATTGAACATAACAATGAATCTGGAGGAATGAGATAAGAAGCTAAAAGGAATTAGAATTTAACATCTTAAGCAAACAACTTGCACATACTGTTCTAGAACTATATTTAGAGAAAGGCAGAGAGCATTGCCCCTGCATTTAAAAAACATGCTTCTACCAATAATTTTCCCTCTATACTTGATGTGTATTCACACCCCTTTTCTTATTCTTGGACCACTATTCTGAGTCTTTTTACAGCAGTTTAATTTCATAAATCAATTACTTTGATGTATGACTCTCCATTTTACTGGAAGCTGGCATTTAGGGGTTAGTCAATGGAGATTTTCTGAGGGATAAGTACTTGTGTCTTCTGGTATGACTAGAATGGAATAGGGATATAAAGTGTTCTGGGTAAAAACTATATCATGTTTTTTTGGGGTGGGACTACTTTGACATCTCTCCTACTCTTTTGTTTTAAATAACTTGTTATTGACAGAACCCATGCCAGGGTAATTTTTAACAGCATTATCCTTTGTACTCACTTCTGTTCCGATTTTTCCCCTCCCTCTCTCCACCCCCTTCCCCAGATGGCAAGCAGTCCTTTACATGTTAAATAAGTTAAAAGTATATCCTAGATACAATATATGTGTGCAGAACCAAACAATTCTCTTGTTGCACAGGGAGAATTGGATTCAGAAGGTATAAATAACCCAGGAAGAAAAACAAAAATGCAAGCAGTTTATATTCATTTTCCAGTGTTCTTTCTTTGGGTGTAGATGCTTCTGTCCATCCTTGATCAATTGAAACTGAATTAGCTCTCTTTATCAAAGAGATCCACTTCCATCAGAATACATCCTCATACAGTATCATTGTTGAGGTATATAATGATCTCCTGGTTCTGCTCATTTCACTCGGTATCAATTCATGTAAGTCTCTCCAAGTCTCTCTGTATTCATCCTGCTGGTCATTTCTTACAGAACAATAATATTCCATAACGTTCATATGCCACAATTTACTCAACCATTCTCCAGTTGATGGGCATCTCTCCTACTCTTAGAAGAAGTCTGGGATCCTCTTTCTTAATTGCAACAGGGTCTTTGATTCTTTTTTGCATTCCCCCTTTGTGCTGAATTTTCTGTAGATACAAAAACACTCTTTGAAAGCTGTGTTACTTTTCTCAGGTTCTTCAGCATCTCCAAGATGTCCAGCTTGAACTAGGTGATTTCTTAGGCTACTTCTAGATTCAACATTCTGTGTATAAACATGAAATGTTCTAAATGTATTCATCTAAGGCAATACATTTTGGATGGAATTCTATAACATCAGATGTTTACCAAGATTGGTCAAGAAAATAGTAAAGTAATTTAAAGGAATGGCCTCAATCTACCTAGGTTTTAAATGGAGAAGAGAACACATAGCATGGTTCCAAGTCTTGCTTTTATTAAAAGTCAGAAAATCAGAGATAGTGCATGCTAATAAAAAATCTAATGATCAGGGAAAGGCATGTTTTTATTATAAGGCTCAATGTAAAACTATATGGTCATAAGTCTTGTGATAAAATAATTTTATTATAAGATTATATAAATAATGTGCAATAACCTTTTTTTCCTATCTTGGAGGTATTTTTGGTACAATGCGTTAAAAGAATTTAGTCATCCTTTCAGAGCTGCAAATTTTGTAAGCTATCCAGGGCAAACTTTTTATTGTTGCAAACACACTGGCAATTTTAAATAGCCTTCTTGCATTTTCTTTACAAGAAATTTAACTTCAACTTTTCAAAATGAGAGATTTTTAGCAAAATCACATAAATTATCCATGTAGTAATGAGAAAACATACGTTTTTACAACCCTGTACTTAGATTAATAAATATCCATATATCCCTTCAAAGGCATCATAAATGATATGAACTATTAATGTGAAATTGAAAACTTAGACTATAAATATAACAAATTATGTTAATTTTTGGTGCTAGCAGAGAATATTGAGAATATTGATTCTATGGAATCAGGCAAAAGCATAAGATGAAATATTGTTTTAACCCAATTATTTCAAGACTTAAAAGAATAATCTTTCCCCAAATACTTAAAGTGTAACTAAATAGGCAATATATTAAAATGCATAAATGTGAGCTCATCCCTTTTTGAAAAAAATGTTAATATATTCCTTCAAAGAAACTGAATCCATTTTCTTTGAGAGCATGGCTGGACAAGGAGTTTTTTATGTGTTTTAGTGATAGGCAACATAAAACCAGCTTAAAATCTAATCCTATTGCATTGGGCAAAGCACCATAAAATTGACTGCTCCGTAACATGGAAATAATTGGTTCCTCCATACCATATGATCATCAAAATTTGGATGTTAATTTCCACTGGCACTTAAAATCTGATGTTTATATAATATCTGCCAACTTTAACGGAGCTCTTTAAAATTGTTATAAACTTAAAAAATACTATTGTGAACTAGGGGGGAAAGTTATTTCTAAATTCAGGTAATCTGGGTTGTAAATAGATTTTTGGATAACCCATAGAAAGTTTAAAAGAGAGCACTGGCTCAGGACTAGCCCATAGAATAAGGATTCCTTATTCTGTAGGAACTTCAATGCCTATGTAGTTTTTTTTTTTTTTTCTATGAACGATTTCTTCTTAATCCTTTGTGAAAGAGAAAACAAGAACATGAATAATATGAATTAGAAGAATTATCCTAAATTGTATCAAAATAGATAAATCTTACATGACTGGAATGAATATTTTTTTCAGTCATGGTCCATAAAAGTAAAATAACAGTCCGATGTACCTACATATATTAGAAAAAAATATAAGCTTCTGACATTACTATAAACTATGCTAGACACTGCACTTCTCAACAAGATCTATGTTCAGACTTCCAAGAGATTGCATCTGATTTCTGCCTCTATATTAGGGATATTTAATTTGAGCTTTTTTATCTGATTTTTAAAATTATTTTAATAATGGTATTTAAACATTATTGTTTTCATTTGTAACAATGCATTTTATTTGATTCATCTAAAATTATTTTGAGAAAAGATCCACAGGTTTTATTATATTGTTACAAAGACTCACTTATGGACAGCTGCTCCATGTAGTGAAGTTCCCTCTATCATTACATCAAGGACCTTTAATTTCACTTTCACCATCATTGACCACAATAGATTATTTAAATTTCAAGTTTTAGAGAGGACCAGAAACTTTGAGTGATTTGCTCATTATTATACAAAATAGTGTTAGGCAGGATTTGAACAGATTACTTATTACTCCCAAGTTTAACACTTTTATCCATTAAGCAACATTACCTCTTTAAGAAAAAAAAACACACCAGCATAAAATATGGAACCTGCCTGATTATTAGCCTATATATATATATATATATATATATATATATATATATATATGCAGGAGAACTTTTCTCTTTCCTCTTTCTCTAGAGTGTCCTCTGAGAAGCTGTCCTCGAATCCAACCCTATTTAAGGCTAGGTTTGAGAAAGCAGCTTGATTTGGCAACTGCAATTCATTTGCTTCTCTGAGACCTTCAAGGCTGGTGTCAATTCAACTGCATTATTCTTGCTGCCTGTTAGGCTGTGTCCAATTTTCTTTTAGGCAGCAGTGTTCTCCAAAATGGACTGAGAAAATTGGACACAGCCTTTACAGCCCAAGAGAACAATGTCCCTATAATCATTTGCTGTTTAGGGGCTGATGCCACAGGTGTTGAACATTGCTAATTAAGCCAAACATAGTTAGTTTTTATACCATGGCATTATTGTTCATGTAAAACAATATAGCTTGGGCATTTTGCTGATGAGCTCATTTCCTTAGGCTTGGCACCTCAGAACAGAGTAGAATGGCATTATGTTTGTTTTTTGATGATAAAGGATGTTGCTCACAGCCTACTCCTCCTATTTTTTTCTATTTAGCTTCATCATTCTTTTTTTAAAATTTATTTGGGTTTTGATCCATTCCCCTCTAGACTGTTGTTAGCATGCTTTTGAGCAGTCCCTAGGCTATTTGTTATGCTTTCCCTCATCTTTTATCCCTACTTACCAATTCAATCTGAAACAGTCAGTCATCTGAAGAGCTATAGAATTGCCATTCCCTACTATCCCACATCCCTTCCTATGACAATTTTGCCCTTTTGTTGGATTCTCTTTCCAGGGCTGGATATATTCTGGCTTCTATGTATACTCTTTTATACCAGGGATGAAAAAAAAAAAGAGTTAGTTAAACATGTTTTCCTACTGTAAAGTAAACATGGCATTATGGAAGAATTGGTGAATAAAAGAAGGTGCTTTATACCCCCCTTCCCCCATTTTTACCTTCTCCAATTTTGGCATAACTACACAAATTTTTCACTAAATTCAAATTTCAATTTGATCAACTCCTTTTTGTTTTGCTTTTCATTTATCAAAATAATGCTCTTATATAGAGAGACTATAAAGGTACTAGAACTTCTGACAAACTCTCATAACACCCCTTCACTTATAAAAGGGCATCCTGACAGAAGCCAATTTAAAAGGGGAACATTTGAAGGAGAGGACAGCTGACCTGACAGGCATGATGGATCTTCCTAGCAGTCTACCATTGAGATCTAGCGAAGTAAAGGAACAAAGAAAGCTATTAGGAGGTGAACCAAAGTGAAATCAAGAAAGTTAAGGAGAATTAGAGGACATTTTTGAAGAGCTACTGCAGGACTGTGGTACTAGTTACAGAAGGGGACTGGTGAGACAAGGAATTGAAATGTGTGAATAGAAAGGAAGATAATTTTAAGTGTAATTCTTGGTAAATTGTAAAAGTAAGAAGTAAATAAGAACTGATTAGGATGTTGCAATCATCACAGGAAGCATTATGCAATCATAAAATAAGACTTTAATTTAGCAATGAAAAATCACAATGATTTAGCAGAAAACAAGAATTCAATAGAAAGAAGTTATAGGCTAGAGAAGAAAAGAGACAGACAAATTCTAAGGATCTTCTAAGAATCTTATAGTAAGGCAATATTTACCATGGATTAAAGACTTAAAAAGATAAAAAGGGAAGAGATGCAGAGAGCCATGAAAATCTGTTTATTTAAGGGACTTTTTAAAAAAACTAATGAGAATTCATTTTAAAAAATATTATTCTTATTATATTATTATGTATATATATTATTATAGGTAATACAATAGTTATTTTTAAAATTGAATATGTCATGAATATGTGCATATAGGCTTGGGGATATATACAGAATGTTATATTGTAAGACTTATTCAAACAAAACACCTTGTATATGTAATTATTGCTAATAACAATAGTTGACATTCAAATAGAAATACTTTGAGAAGCCTTTACATAAGTTAATTTCTTTGATTCTCTCTAAAAGATGGATGTTATAACTCATTTACAAAGGGGGAAAATTAAGGTACAAAATGGTCAATCTTTGTGTGTGTGTGTGTGTGTGTGTGTGTGTGTGTGTGTGTGTGTGTGCATATAACTTTTCCCACAATGTACATTGCTCCAATAGGAAATAAGGGCTGTTTTTATCTATTGGTGACAACCTTGCAAAGGTCCTTTTCCATTTCTGACAGAAAGATACTGACCTGGATCTGTGCTGCCTGCTCAGAGATAACAAGATCAATTGTCTTCCATCCTTTATAGTGCCTCACCCTCCCCAAGGTCTAATACACTCTGGCAACCCCTCTTTTGGAGAGCAATTATAGCACAGTATAACATACCCAGTGCTCTGAGGAGTCAATGGACCATTTGAGATAGAGAAAACTCCTTACACAAAGCAGTAGGTGGGAAAAATTCATTAAGAGAAGGAACAAAATAGGAGTGCTCAAAAATTGTGTTCCACATTTCCCTCTCGAGTTTGTAATTTGAAATACAATTGAGATCCCCAAATCAAAGGCCTCTGAGAATAATTCAGAAGTGTTGTTTCTAAGCAGTCACATGAAAATTTCTTGAATTAGATGTAGTTGATAATGTGTAGACATCAACTAATCTTGCCAAATATAGAAGCTAAATCTAATCTGAAATGGTTAATACATTGGGCCTTAATAAGACAACTAATGACAAAATTGGGAAAAATCTTTATAGCCAGTATTTTTGATAAAGTTCTCATTTCTAAATTATATAAAGAACTGTGTCAAATTTAATACAAGCCATTCCCCAATTGATAAATGGCCAAAGGATATAAACAGACAATTTTTAGATAATGAAAATTAAAGTCATTTATAGTCACATGAAAAAATGTTCTAAATCACTATTGATTAGAGAAATTAAATTAAATTAAAACAACTCTTAATTGCCACCTCGCATCTCTCAGATTAGCTAAGATGACAGGAAAAGATCATGTTAAATGTAAGAGGAAATGTGGGAAAACTGAGATACTAATGCATTATTGGTAGAGTTGTAAAATGATGCAATCATAAACACTTGAGGGCTGATTACTCAGGCAAGTCCTCCATTCCACCCAGGGACTGCTTTGCATTTCCTTTATACCCATTTCTCATGATCTAGTTGAGTTTAGGTAGGGGACATTTCTTCAGCCTCAGTTTCTCCCTGTAAAAATGATGTGGGGAGGACTAAAAAAAATAAAAAAATAAAAACAAAGAAAAAAAAAAGAAATGATCCAACCATTCTGGAGAGCAATCTGGAACTATGCCCAAAGGGCTATAAAAGTGCACATATCCTTTGAACCAGCAGTGACACTGCTAGGTTTTCCATCCTAAGGAAATCATAAAGAAGGGAGATGTACCCACATGTATAAAAATGTAGCAGCTCTTTTTTGGTAACAAAGGATTGAAAAATTAGTAGATGCCCATCAGTTGGGGAATGGCTGAATAATCTGTGATATATGAAAGTAATGAAATATTATTGTTCTATAAAAATGATGAATGAGCTGATTTTAGAAAAGCTGGAAAGATTTACATAAATTGATGTTGAGTGAAACAAGCAGAACCAGGAATCCATTGTACAAATAACAGCAAAAATATGTGATGAGAAATTATGAAAGACTTGGTTCTTCTCAGTGGTTCAGTGATCCAAAGCAATCCCAATATACTTTGAATAGAAAATGCCATCTGCATGCAGAAAAAGAACTAAGGAGACTGAATGTAAATCAACACATGCTATGTCACATCTTTTTCTGTTTTTTTTTTTCCCTCTCCTTTGGTTTTTCCCTTTTGTTCTGATTTTTCTCTCCCAACATGATTCACAAAGCAATGTGTATTAAACAAAATAAATAAACTACTTTTAAAAACAAACAAAAAAAAACCCAATAAGACAGCTAATATTTACTGGTAGCCTAATATATTATTAAAAAAACTAGCATTACAATTCAGTTCCAATTGATCAGCGATGAAAAGAACCAGCTACTGCCAGAGAAAGAACACTGGGAAATGAATGTGGACTGCTTGCATTTTTGTTTTTCTTCCTAGGTTATTCTTATCTTCTGAATCCAATTCTTCTTGTGCAACAAGAGAACTGTATAAATATATGCACATATATTGTATTTAAGATATACTTTAACATATTTAACATGTATGAGAGTGCCTGCCATCTAGCGGAGGGAGTGGCGGGAAGGAAGGGAAAAGTTGGAACAGAAGTGTTTGCAAGGATCAATGTTGAAAAATTATTCAAGCATATGTTCTATCAATAAAAAGCTATAATAAAAAAAAAAAACTAGCATTAAATGAAATCAGAGACCACCATTACTACTGGAATAAAGACATAGTAGACTCAGGTATGACTTTCAGGGCCTTTTGGGTATCAAAGCTAATATGATTGCTCCCATTTTCTCTCTCCACTCCATCTTCCTCCAGTCTCTGGGAAGCCTATAACAGCAGCAAATGAGAATGTAGAAATAAGAATCCAATACAGGAGTCTACAGAATCAGAGACAAAGACTATTATTCTTCTCTCATTCTGCTTTTCTTAGATGCATATAGAGTCACCCTATCACTTCTATGATACATAAAATTGAAGAAAACCTTTCATCTTCCTTTCTCCTTAACATACATGCACTTTCAAACTTAATGTTATAAAGTGCTATTTGTGCTCAGTTCACAAACCCCAGGATTCTATCCTGCAGAGATTCTAACTTGTCCTACATATTGTAGCTGAAACTAAAATTTCCCTTTATTGATTATGTTTTTTTGAGTACAGAACCAATCTTATTCTGAGATAACCAGTAATGAATCTATGAATTCCTAGAATTTGCTATATGTTCTGTCTATTAAAGAGTTAGGTAAGGAGTAAAAAAAAAAAATACTGCCTCTTCCCTGAAGCCATGTATACATATACACATATACTGTATGTACATGTAGCATACACATATATGTATGTGTGCATATATAGTTGTTTCTTAGACTTGCCCACTTGCTCTCCTCATCCAGCAAGTTTAATTTCTTGACTGCTCTAATTGTTGCCTGCTTAGACCATGATTTGAAAACTATGAGGTTGTCCAAATCTAATACTAGCGGTATTGGATGTTTGATGATTAGAGATACTTTTCTTTGGGAGTAAATGCTGCTTTCTCCAGAGTTTTCTCTATTAAAATTAGCACATCGTGATACTATTAAATAAATTGCTGATGTGAATTAGTTTATCAAGTTTCTTTCAGTGGATGATATAATCTTAGAGTTGGAATCTACTTCAGAGACTATATAGTCCCAAATATAATGAAAGCTATGCATCACATTGAATGGAGCACTGGACTTGAGGTTATGACCCAAGTTTGAATCCTTGTGTGGACGTATAATTCTGAACAAATCACTTAACCTCTCAGTCTCAATGGTCTTATTTGTAAAAATAAGTAGTTTTAACTCCATGTTCTCTAAGATCCCTTCCAATTTTAAATCTGTAGTCCTATAGGTGCTAATATAAATTGTACTACTTACTATTATTGAAAAAATAATCCTTACCACAATATATCTAAAAGATTATCCTTCCTTAATGGTAGACCTCCATTGAGGGTGAATCTAGTTTTTCTCAAGGATATACCCATTTTGCTTTTAGACAGCTCTAATTATTAGTAAGAATTTCTTAGCATTAAGATTCAAAGTACATGTATATGTATATATATATATATATACACTCAAATGTATGCATGTAAGCATGTATATGTGCATGCATATTTATACACATCTGAAATATGGAATTGAAGAAGGTGGCAGAGAATCAGTTTTACCTAAAATGTTTCTTTTCTTTACCTCTTTGTTTCACAGCAATTTTCATGGGAAATCAAAAGGAATTTTAGGTTTGAGATATGCAGGGGATCTCAGATACAGACTGATCTTGGTTTTTTATTGAAAAGAAAGCCTATTATTATTATTATTTGGTATAAAGTTGCAGTTTGACAATCAATCATTCAATGAAATTTACAAAAAATTATAGTTCTCAAGTAAAAAATTAAGACAAAAATACTGCCTTGAATAAGCAGATTGCTAAGGTTAAAAGATCAGACTTGTGCCTGTCATTACCACTTAAGGTGGTTTTGCTCTATATATTTTAACAGACAGTTCAAAGCTTGGCACCGGCTCTTTAGTGCTTATTGCAGTGTCTGGCACATAGTGGGCATTTAATGAATGTTTATTTATTGATTGATAAAGAGTGTCTTACTACAGAAGGACTTTCGTCTCATAAAACAAAAATAAATAATACAGGAAAGACTTAGAGAATCCATAAAACCCCCTTATGGAGAAGAGAGAACAATGGTTTTTTTTTTATTATTATCTGATGAGGGAATATGAACGTCTTGAATTACTTAAATAGTGAATACTTGTTAAGCTTCTGTCATTAAGCTAGAATCTATTATGCACCTTTTAGGAAAGAGATACTAGCTCATCTGATGATTCCAATAAATGGAATCAATAAAACAGTCTATGACTTCTTGCCCTATGTAACCAAGTTTAGCATTGAGCAACAGTAATTATGTCACCATTCAGAGAGACCAAACACAAACTGCATGAGAACAGCAAGGAACAGTGATAGGAACTATATCCCATCACACACACACCTGGAAGTAACTAGACACGTGGCAAAGACAGAATGTTATAAAAGGCATGAGACAAATCCTATTGCTTCTCATATTACCCAGGAAGGTCAACGACAGAGTTTCATATTCACCAAAGAATATGAACTGAATGATACATCTGGTATTGTTCTATGAGCTAAGATGCTTCCTGAGGATGGATTCCAGAGGTGATATCAAAAGATGTTCGAAGATGACATTGAAGAAGAAGAAGAGAGTCTTTGTCTGTCTGCTGGAATTTAGTCTCAAAAACAATCACCATTGAGCATAGATATGTACTTGCTTGTCTTGACTCCAGGCAAAATAAAAACAAAAACTTTTCTACCTTTCTGTTGCCCTGCCTGCTGGGAATTCTACTGGAAGAAAACTCTTCAGGCTGGCATTCCCTGAAGGGGAAGATGCACCAGAAAGACTAGAGGCTGTTTTGTGAAAAAGACAATATGTATTCTGTATGACCTGCTCTAAATCAGAGGATCATGGCTATCATATACATTAGCCCATTGAGGTGAAAGATGATGCTGACAAATATGGAAATCTTGGGCAAAAAAAAAAAAAATCAGGAATTCCAAGGAGAGATCTCTGGCATAAGCTGTTATGTGAACTGATGCTACAGATATCTCCAGAAAAAAATTTGAGAAAAAATAAAGAGACTGAAGGAGATGGAAGCTATCCAGGAACATGATATAATGAAGGAATTATGACAAAAGAAGAAATGGGAGGCCATGATGTCCAGACAAAGCAGATTTCTAGCAGAAAAACTCAGTGTTGGAGGAAGAGTCAGAAAACGAATGTGGAACTACAACAAGTTTGCAAGGAGTTACAAAGAATCAAATTTGAAACCTTATATTCCACAATGTGGCAACTGAATTTCTAAAACTCTTTCATACATCTGAACTATTGAAGACTTGTAATTTCTACAACTTTTTGGAAAATAAAAAGAGGACTATCACATTATTGTTTTACATATCCTGCTTACTTCATTTTGCACTAATTCATGCAAATATCCTTATTCTATACTACATATTAATAATGATATGGTAGTATCAGGAAAGCCATATGCAGTTTATATTACTGGTAATCTTCAAGCTGATTCCATTAGAACGAGAGCATTTTTACTGAAATATTCACCTCAGGATAGAATTCTTGGGGGAAAGAATGTACAAGAAACATCACCATTTTCTGGACTGCCATTTTTGAAGGATAAATCATCTTCCAAATCTCTTTGACTCAATTAGAAATGCTGTCCTGCAAATGCCAGTAAATCCTGGTTAGAGTATTTCTGAATAGTTCTGAAATATTTTATGTCATAATTTTTGCATCTTGTCAAATATTCATGTTTATTCCATTCTTATTTAGTCAGTCACAGAACAAAAAAACCTAGAGAAAGAATTCTTTGATCATTTTCTCCCCCACCTTCAAATTCTGTGTATAGATGTCAGGCCTGAAAATATTAAAAAAAAAAAAAGAAAAACATAGCATTTTAATTGCAAGATAATTAGTTCAATATATTCAATATAATTGAATCTACTTACATTAATCTCTGAAGGGGTCTTAAGATATCACCAGATAGTCACTTTATAATATACACAAGAAAGTTAATGGCTTCTTTAAATCCTTAAAGCCTAGAAAGCATTTGGAAGTTGGTAGAAATTAATAATTAGATTTTGGTATTTATAGGAATTGATTCAATATTAGTTTTGTATTTGTCCAAAATACTTGTGATACTAGGTAATGAGATTTTGGATAATTATATTTGATATAAAAGGATGCCCTTATTCTAATCTGAGAACCATTCTTGATTTTCTACAAAGGTTACCTTTCCAAATCCTTAAAGGAGGGATGACTTGATTATTGACATTGTTTGAGAATTTATTTTCTTGGAAAAATCATTTTATTATATATGACTACTGAATATTAATGCCTCCATTTTCAAAGATCTGACTTTATTTAATTCCAGTGTAGTATTAGGCTACTAGGTGATGTTGTGGATAGGGCCTTGGGTTTAGAGTCAAGAAAGTCTGAGTTCAGTTCTATACCTCAGACATTCTATATAATACTGGGAAATTAATTTAGTTTTTTTAGACTTAGTTGTTATGGGCCAGAACTTTGAACTTGAAATAAGGATTCTTACAAGGTGCTAATTCAATGGAATTGATGAGACAATGGTTATCTAGTTTAGCATAGTGATTAATAGTTCTCCAAATTCAGTGTGATTGATTTAATTTTACAACAAATAATGGTTTCTTAATGATATAATGATTGGTTTATACTCAGTGTAGAGCATATAAACTGGGTAGACTCAGAGTCAGATTCCTTCACTTCATCTCACAGCACCGTGGCTGACCTGGCCTCCTATACTTCCACTGAGACCAAGGCCTGTTAGAGCCAGAGACAGACTCAGAAGGGCTCAGAGAGAGACTCAGAAGAGCCAGACACAGACTCAGAAGGGATTGAGAGGCAGATTCATTCCATCTTTGGTCAGGCTCCTGATGGTTCTCCTGGGGGACCTAGAGGCTTGGAGACGGAGCCAGAGACCTACTCAGAAGAGCTTGGAGAGGGACTCAGAAGGGCCATACACAGACTGGGAAGGGACTGAGAGACAGATTCACTCACTTAATCTCACACCACAGTAGTGGCAGGCTCTCCTCCTTGGTTTCTCCACTGAAACCAAGAGTCTGGAAGGCCTTCAAGAAAGCTAGCTGGGCCCCAGGTAAGAAGGCAATAAAGAATTTGGATTTTGGATGTTAACACCTGGCTATTCTTGTGGTGATTAATTTGCTGAAAAGAAGGTTGCTCCAAGACCTCCAGAAAACCCAAAAAGAACATTAACACTTAATCACTTCATCTGTAAAATAGGAATAATAGCACCTACTTTGAAGAGTTATTGTGACAATAGAGAGAACCTGTAAAGAAAAGCACTGCACAAATGTTAGAATTAGGTAATTTTATTATCTAATTATTAGATAATATTATTAATTCACTCCAGATCATCATCTCAATCCTTCTATTAGAAATATACCAACCACTTGAAGCAAGATTGTGCTAGTAAATGGAGACCTAAACTTGGAATTGAAATGTTTGAATATAATCTCCAAAGCCAATATTGGGTATATTGTATAATCCAGAATAAATTTTAGGCCCTGGCATTCTCCTCTTGTGTTCCCATGAATGCAAAGACATTCATCTTCATCCCTTATACTACCTTCCTCATAAAAGGAAACATATTTGATGTGACAAAACTCTTTGACTTGAAAATTGAGGTGATATCTCCACATTGCTTAATTCAAAAGGTTAGTGTGAGGACCCAGAGAAGGTAGCTTAAAATTTGTACTTGAGATCTTAATGTGCCAGAGAAATGAGAAAATAAAAGGTTCCTCTACTTTTATTCAAATTACTAATTCAATGTTAACTATTTAGAATGATAATTAATTCCTTCAAAAAATGAATGATATGCCTTATAGTAGAAGGAAATAAATGAGTGTTGGGCTTGGAGTTGGGAAGATTCATCTTCCTAAATTCAAATCTGGCTCAGGCACTCCCTAGTTTATGACTTCAGGCAAGTCACTTAGCTTTGTTCATCTCAGTTTCTCAACTATAAAATGAGCAGAAGAAGGAAATAGTGAAACACTTTAGTATCTTTTCTAAGCAAACCCCAAATGGGGTAACAGAGTTGGACATGACAGAAATGACTGAAAAATAAAAACTGTAGTAGTAAAGAGTTGAGAAAAAAAGATAATCAAATGGGAATTATTAAAGAAAAAGTATATGAGTTTAATAAAATATGACTATATCATTATTAATATGTTATGTAGAATAAGAATATTTGCATGAATTGATGCAAAATGAAGTAAGTAGGATCTATAAAACAATTATCTCAGGGATGACAGCAATGCAAGACAATGGATTCTTAAAAACATATTCTTAGACATAGTTTATCTGGTCCAGGTGATGTGAATGCATCAAAAAGAATGAGTGTTTTTTAAATTATTATTATTATTTTAGTACTGACTTTGGGTTTTGACTTCCTAATAGTCATTTTCATCACTCCTTTCAGTCCAAAACGAATTCTTCCCGAGAAAACACTAGCAAACTAAGGACTGAGAAGTTCTACCTTTTCTAGTTTTAATCCACTCAATAACCCTAAATGTCATTCTTTTCCCTTTGATGTAATATCTGCCTTAATCTAACTAAATAGTCCTTTTTCATGCTTACACTAACCTTACATGTCTTAGTTTATTCTAAATTCAAGTACTCCCAACATTATTCTTAATAAAAGAAAGTCTTGCTTTTGTATTCATTTTCTATAACTTGACTATGCTTCCTTCATCTTTATTATCTATTTGAAATCTGAAAAAAGATGATGGAATTTACAAAAGCTGTGTCAATATTTCTAGCAAGGAAGCATTAAACAGTACTTCTAGTCTTTTGGTTCTTATTGCAAAAATTTTCACCTGGCATTACCGGGGCAGACTCATATCATCATCATTACAGACAGGCACCAGCTTCTACCTATCTGTAGAATCCTCATAATTACTTAACTTGAAGTGTTCAGTAGTCCTCTCCTTTCTCCATTTTATTACACTCACCAATCCCTCAAACAACTACTCTGATTGTTGCCTGAATTCCTCTCGTTTTTTTGATCTTAGTTTTTCCTTATACCATCATACTTGAAAACAACCACAACAATTCATCTGACAAAACTCTTTGACTTGAAAATTGAGGTGATATCTCCACATTGCTTAATTCAAAAGGTTAGTGTGAGGACCCAGAGAAGGTAGCTTAAAATTTGTACTTGAGATCTTAATGTGCCAGAGAAATGAGAAAATAAAAGGTTCCTCTACTTTTATTCAAATTACTAATTCAATGTTAACTATTTAGAATGATAATTAATTCCTTCAAAAAATGAATAATATGCCTTATAGTAGAAGGAAATAAATGAGTGTTGGGCTTGGAGTTGGGAAGATTCATCTTCCTAAATTCAAATCTGGCTCAGGCACTCCCTAGTTTATGACTTCAGGCAAGTCACTTAGCTTTGTTCATCTCAGTTTCTCAACTATAAAATGAGCAGAAGAAGGAAATAGTGAAACACTTTAGTATCTTTTCTAAGCAAACCCCAAATGGGGTAACAGAGTTGGACATGACAGAAATGACTGAAAAATAAAAACTGTAGTAGTAAAGAGTTGAGAAAAAAAGATAATCAAATGGGAATTATTAAAGAAAAAGTATATGAGTTTAATAAAATATTACTATATCATTATTAATATGTTATGTAGAATAAGAATATTTGCATGAATTGATGCAAAATGAAGTAAGTAGGATCTATAAAACAATTATCTCAGGGATGACAGCAATGCAAGACAATGGATTCTTAAAAACATATTCTTAGACATAGTTTATCTGGTCCAGGTGATGTGAATGCATCAAAAAAGAATGAGTGTTTTTTAAATTATTATTATTATTTTAGTACTGACTTTGGGTTTTGACTTCCTAATAGTCATTTTCATCACTCCTTTCAGTCCAAAACGAATTCTTCCCGAGAAAACACTAGCAAACTAAGGACTGAGAAGTTCTACCTTTTCCAGTTTTAATCCACTCAATAACCCTAAATGTCATTCTTTTCCCTTTGATGTAATATCTGCCTTAATCTAACTAAATAGTCCTTTTTCATGCTTACACTAACCTTACATGTCTTAGTTTATTCTAAATTCAAGTACTCCCAACATTATTCTTAATAAAAGAAAGTCTTGCTTTTGTATTCATTTTCTATAACTTGACTATGCTTCCTTCATCTTTATTATCTATTTGAAATCTGAAAAAAGATGATGGAATTTACAAAAGCTGTGTCAATATTTCTAGCAAGGAAGCATTAAACAGTACTTCTAATCTTTTGGTTCTTATTGCAAAAATTTTCACCTGGCATTACCTGGGCAGACTCATATCATCATCATTACAGACAGGCACCAGCTTCTACCTATCTGTAGAACCCTCATAATTACTTAACTTGAAGTGTTCAGTAGTCCTCTCCTTTCTCCATTTTATTACACTCACCAATCCCTCAAACAACTACTCTGATTGTTGCCTGAATTCCTCTCGTTTTTTTGATCTTAGTTTTTCCTTATACCATCATACTTGAAAACAACCACAACAATTCATCTGACAACTTGGAAAATGGCGCAAGATTTCTTGCATCCTTTTATAGCCTTTTTCAGTAGAGAAACCAGCCTGCATTTTGCTCAGTAGTAAAGCCAGAAATAGATCTACTGCTCTCTTTCCCTAATTGCTGAGAATAAAGTCTTCTGTCTTTTGTGATTCTTGCTAGTAGTTGCACTGTATAATTACTATAGCAAACTGCTTGTTGGCATTTTCTTTTCTGGAGTTGTTGCTCTTACTTCATTATGATTTTTTTTAAAACATAATATTCCATTGTCTTTCTAAATGTATATCTTGGTTTTTTTTTTTCAATTTTCTCTTCAAGTCTTTGATGACAAAGACAGAGTTATAAAGACCTCAGATGTCATTTAGTTCAACTTCTTATTCTATAGTTGAGAAAATGGAAGCCAAGGAATTGAACCATCTTAATTGATTCAATTAAGCAAATTGTCTAAGGTCAAACATAGTAAGCATCAAAAGATAATATTTAAGTACAGAGCATTCATCTGTAGAGACAATGTTCTTTCCATTTTTCCCTTCTAATAATTAATGTCTCAATTCATTTTCAAGCTCCTTGAAATTCTTCATGATTTACAAAACTTTCTAATCTTTTTTCACTTCTTTAGATGACTTCTTTCTCTTTGTTCCCTTGATCACAAAAAAAAAAAAAAAAAAAAAAAAAAAAAAAAAAAAAAAAAAAAAAAAAAAAAAAAAAACTTGCTCCAAAGACAGGAGGAGATTTTTCCTCTATGACAATAGGAAGCATAAAATAACTGGACATCTTGGGCAATGAAAATTATGAAAGGGAAAAATGGACAGGAAAGGGGAAATGAAGAATGCAAGTGGTAGAATTCCTGAGGATAATTAGACATGCTACGTACTATATAGCATAAAACATGAGGGACTTGTCCTTTAATCTGACACTTTTCCAGTTTTAAACTTACAGGAACATTGTTTGCTGCCTCAAAGATGAGCTGGCACAGCTCTAGAAATAGAGTGAGATTCACAGGTCAGGGTTGGACCATCTCACAACGGCCGATTATTAAATCTTAAAGTATCTAGCTAGTAGGTTAGTGTCAACTTTGTAATTATCAATTTAAATGGTAGTGGCTTTAATAATATTTTATAGTGAACTTAATTGCATTTTCCTCTAATGGTGATAGTGCAATTCCAGGAACAATATCTGGAGTAACTATAAAGTTATAAGAAAATTTTTCAGAAATTTTCCCCAAAAATTCCTAAAATCACCATTTGCTTTTATACCAATTATTTATTGTAATTATCACTTTAAGATTTATTATTTGAAAGAAACCAAGTTAATCATTTAACATATTTCTGGATAAAATTTATTAACATTTGAAAAAAAGAATTGAACTGAGCTCTGACTTAGAAAATGTAATTAATGAATTTGAAACTGAAATTATTAAAATTGGTCAAATACTGGGACCAAGATTGGTAGGATATAATTTATAAGCAATGTTGATGGAGTACATATTTTGCACCATATGTGCATTTTTATCCTTTTTATTATGATTTGGAAAAAAAGATTAGACAACAGTAATATCTTACAGAGCTTCACTATAATGATCAATATTCTTAAATATTTCCATTATTTTCAGTTGTAATATAATCAAGATCAATTGACATTCAGAAGTGTGAATTGTTTTTTTTTTTTAATTTTTTAAAATACATTTCTGTTGACAGAACCCATGCCAGGTTTTACAACATTATCCCTTGCACTCCAGAAGTGTGAAAATTAATCAGAAACATAAGAATTTTGATAAATTAAAGGATTCATATTGGAAAGCATGAATCTCAAGTTGAAGATGAAATTAAATTAGATAATTTTCAATACATTACTTTTAAAAATACAAATATAATGCTTTTCTAATAGTATGATACTAGAAAATATAATTTGCCACATGGAGTTATATCTTTTATCAGACAAAAACAATGATGAAAATATCTCAAATTATTTTGACATATTAGAATCATCTACTTTATCTTAAAGAACTAACTTTACCCTGAATAGATGGATATACTTGTCTATGCATACATAAACACACACACACACATCTAATGAAATTTTAAAGTGTGATTTTGCATATAATAATGTAGAATCAATGTCCCAATCCTACAATCATATATAAATTCAAAAAATAGAACAATTGCTAACCCTAGTATTGAAGATGAAAGAGATTTCAATTTAATAATAATCATTTTTTCAATGATGAGAAATATTTTAACAATAGATAACATATCAGATTTAATTTTTAATAGAATCAGTAGATTGAGATCAAAATCCATTTGTCAAGTCATGGTTGAATTGTGATCACAGCGTGGCTAAAAATAGAATAGTTTAAAAATTCATATGGAACAATAAAAAGTCGAGAATCTCAAGGGAATTAATGAAAAAAAAATCAAATGAAGGTGGCCTAGCTGTACCTGATCTAAAATTATATTATAAAGCAGCAGTCACCAAAACCATTTGGTATTGGCTAAGAAATAGATTAGTGGATCAGTGGAAAAGGCTAGGTTCACAAGACAGAATAGTCAATTATAGCAATCTAGTGTTTGACAAACCCAAAGCCCCTAACTTCTGGGAAAAGAATTCATTATTTGATAAAAACTGCTGGGATAATTGGAAATTAGTATGGCAGAAATTAGGCATGGACCCACACTTAACACCATATACCAAGATAAGATCAAAATGGTCTATGACCTAGGCATAAAGAACGAGATTATAAATAAATTAGAGGAACATAGAATAGTTTATCTCTCAGACTTGTGGAGGAGAAAGAAATTTGTGACCAAAGATGAACTAGAGACCATTACTGATCACAAAATAGAAAATTTCGATTACATCAAATTAAAAAGCCTTTGTACAAATAAAACTAATGCAAACAAGATTAGAAGGGAAGCAACAAACTGGAAAACATTTTCACAGTTAAAGGTCCTGATAAAGGCCTCATTTCCAAAATATATAGAGAACTGACTCAAATTTATAAGAAATCAAGCCATTCTCCAATTGATAAATGGTCAAAGGATATGAACAGACAATTTTCAGAGGATGAAATTGAAACTATTACCACTCATATGAAAGAGTGTTCCAAATCATTATTGATCAGAGAAATGCAAATTAAGACAACTCTGAGATACCACTACACACCTGTCAGATTGGCTAAGATGACAGGAAAAAATAATGATGAATGTTGGAGGGAATGCGGGAAAACTGGGACACTATTGCATTGTTGGTGGAGTTGTGAACGAATCCAACCATTCTGGAGAGCAATCTGGAATTATGCCCAAAAAATTATCAAATTGTGCATACCCTTTGATCCAGCAGTGTTTCTATTGGGCTTATATCCCAAAGAAATACTAAAGAAGGGAAAGGGACCTGTATGTGCCAAAATGTTTGTAGCAGCCCTGTTTGTAGTGGCTAGAAACTGGAAAATGAATGGATGCCCATCAATTGGAGAATGGCTGGGTAAATTATGGTATATGAATGTTATGGAATATTATTGTTCTGTAAGAAATGACCAGCAGGATGAATACAGAGAGGACTGGCGAGACTTACATGAACTGATGCTAAGTGAAATGAGCAGAACCAGGAGATCATTATACACTTCGACAACGATATTGTATGAGGACATATTTTGATGGAAGGGGATTTCTTTGACAAAGAGATCTGAGTTTCAATTGATAAATGACGGACAAAAGCAGCTACACCCAAAGAAAGAACACTGGGAAACGAATGTGAACTATCTGCATTTTTGTTTTTCTTCCCGGGTTATTTATACCTTCTGAATCCAATTCTCCCTATGCAACAAGAGAACTGTTCGGTTCTGCAAACATATATTGTATCTAGGATATACTGCAACATATCCAACATATAAAGGACTGCTTGCCATCTAGGGGAGGGGGTGGAGGGAGGGAGGGAAAAAAAATTGGAACAGAAACGAGTGTCAATATAAAGTAATTATTAAATAAAAATTTAAAAAAAAATAAAAATAGAATAGTTTAGCAAAAATCTACAAAATTATTCTGTGGAAAATAATTTGGCTATATGGAATTTACAATACAGAGTATTGCATATTTTTATTAGTAGTATTAAATTAGTACATACTCTTTATATCAGTAAGACACATAATAAACATATTTATCTATACATGTTTATATATATATATACACACATATACATTTTACATACATATGTAAATAATACATGCATGCATTTTTTCCTTGAACATGTAGTTGTTAAATATGAAATAGCCTTCCAGTACTTCTGAATGACTCATGCCCAACTAAGAGCCAGCTAGCCAGACTTAGCTCCTGGTAGCCACATTTTGCCTCCTGACTAGACTTCTAGTCTTCTCATGTTCTCCCCAGATTCCAACCTCTTTTTCACAGATCTTCACAACAAAACCTTCCCTCAACAGACAATCTTGAACAGTTTTGTTTTACCTGACTTCAATGAGACTTTTCTAGAACCATTGATGCTCTGCTTGGACTTATTCCCTAAAGGAAGCATTCCTCTATATATTTATACTCTTCCTTTCCCAATGGCATTGAACTCTCAGTTGCAAAACAAATAAACAAACAACTTCCTATCCTAATCAATCACTTTTTATTCTCATATGTTTCAACCTAACTCACCTAGTTTACTGCTCTAGAGTTGCCTAGCCATTCTTCTGTGCCTTCTGGGAGTTCTACTTGAAAATTAAGAAATTTCCTTTAAGATAAAAACTTTTTTCTTTTCCCCCCAAACTTTTGGACATCACAGAGACATGGCTCCCTCCTGACCTTACTACCTCTTTGACTAATCTTTTCAAAACTAGACATAATTGTTCTTAATAAGGCTGACTCAATAATCATAATGAAGAATTAAAATATATCTTGCTCTGCATTGCCACTTTTATCACCTCCTAGCAAATTCTTCTTTGAGGTTGACAGCAATCATATATATCATCCAATTCCAATTTGAGTATCCTTTATTTCTTGACTTCCTTATCATAGGCACAATGGAGACATTTCTCTCTTAATCAATTTTTCTTTTTAATTTTGAGAGTGAGTATTTATATCTCAGAAATTAGCAATCTCCAAATCAGGACTTGATTTATTCTTTTGTTTGTTTAAGCTTGAAAAAGTGTTAACAATGGAGATTAGATTTAAAAACCATGTGTGAATATTCTCCCCTCTCTTCCTAAAATTGTCCTCTCAATCAACCTATATTTTATTCTCAGATCCCTTATCTCCATGTCCTAATGTTGATTGTATTTTACCAAATCTTAAGTCTAGATTTCTCGCACTTTCTTCCCTACTATTCATATGTTGATGAACAGAGTAGGAATCACAAAATCATATTAATTGCATCCCACATAAATTTATATTTCCTAATCTCATCTAAGTCACCACTGCATCAAAGAAATTATTCTATTTTTTCCCCAATTGATGTGCTATCCCACTTACCTTAAAGACTTTCTAGTTTTTTCCTCCAGTCCTTTGCCTCCACCCTGAAATTGACAACTTCAAATCATTTATTACTAAAAATACTGTAAGAATGAGAGAATTCTTTTTCTTCTTTTAATTTCTTATCCTTCTTTCATTTCAGTCTTTGAAAAAGAGATGGCCTTTCTTCTTGCCAAGTCCAATTGTTTTTATATGTACCCTTAATACCATACCATCCTGCCTCCTTCAGCAGACTGCTTCAGTGTGAATGCCAATCTCCTAATCTTTAATGCCCGCACTCAACTACTGTCTTCATCCCAGTTCTCTACACTTTGGGCAATGTCTCCACCATTCTAAAATCACTTAAATTAACCTTGTTTGCTAATTACCATCCAACTCTCATATCTGTCTTTCAGTGAGCCATTCTTTATAGAATTTGGCCGTTTATGCCACTTGGAGTATAGATATTTAAAATGTCTATCGTTTCATTTTCTATTAGTATCTTTAATCATAAAGGAGTTTACATTCGTTTTTTATTGCATGTTGTTTACTATTGCTTGACTTGTAATCATTAAAATTTGGAAGTTTTTCTATTCAGCTAATGTAAAATTGATTTTATTTTGTTCTCCCACATAAATTTTATACTAATAATTATTCTTTTAGAGCATTGCTCATAGGCAATATGTTAGTGTTTATTTTTTTCAGATCCATTCAATATATATCTTACCTATTAATTAATGAATTCATACTCCTTATACTAAAAGTTATGATTGTATTTCCTTCCACCCATTGTTGTTATAAACATATATAAACATGAATACATATGTATACATGCAAATTTATTTACATCCACATACATATGTGTATATACATACACACATATCTATATCTATCTGTCTATATTTATACACACATATACAAACACAGGGGATTTTGTGGTATATTACATAGAGAATTCTGGACCAGGAGTCAGAAAGACCTGAGTGAAATTCTTCCTCATTTTTAATGCTATGACCATGGGTGAGATAGTTACATTTTATCTGCTCATATTCCTCATCTTTAAAATGAGGATAACAATAATATCTCACTCCCTGAGGGGATTATGAAGATAAAATAAATAATATTAGAAAAAGCTTTTGAAAACTTTTAAGTACTATGAAAATGCTAGTTTTGCTATTATTAACACATGTATACATGAAAATTAATATACCAGCAGCTCTTAAAGGGCTATCCAGAGACTGTTGTAAGTCCTTGGAAGCTTTGCCAGATTTTCATGAGGTCAAAGCTATAATAATAGTAAGTTGTTTTAATTTGTAAATATTGATACATATAATCGATGTCATTTTTTAGAAGTGTTCAATATGTTTAAGAATGTAGATATTTGACAGATAAAACAATTTGAGAACTTCTATTATATATAGCATATGCATATACATATGTTCATTTATCATTGTAAGCAACTCTACAGATTTGAGGAGCTTGACTAAGTGACTTTTAGATATCTTTTAGCAAAAATAGATATTAGCAAAAAATAGATATATTTTAGCAAAAAATAATGATTTTCTTATTTAGTGAAAAATCTATATATGTGTGTGTTTGTATGTGCGTGTACTGTGATTGTTTCCAATATTTCTAGCTACTTTTCTGTTGTATTATCTTGGAAGAATATATTAAGAAAATTTACTTCATACTTGATGTTATAATTAGCATTGTGCATGTCACACTATATGTTCTCAATAAATGCTTATTGATGACTTATTATTAAAGTACTATGTCTTGTGAATTATTTCACCAAATTCTTCTCTTTAGTTGTTACATTATTTTGTAAAAAAAATCTAAATTTTTTTTTAGACTTATGCCCTTAAAAGTTGTTGTGTTATTTGTTCTTCATCTTTAATTTTTATGTTCTTAAATACTTCTTTGGTTTATTTAGATTTTCATCATCTTTTCAAAGTTACCAATTCAAATGTTAATCTGACAGTTTTTTAAATGACTTTATTTTTATCCTGAGAGATAAGATACTCTTTGACATGATTTGTTACATTTCTAAATTGTACAGAAAATTCTTTTTGTAGGCCTATTCTTTATTCAGAGATTCTTTTGATGAAACAGTCTTGATATTTGCTTTTGAGAATGTGCCGTTACTTTATTTTATAAGTGGCATATCTTTATTGAAGCAATCTGGCATAGTGAATGGACATCTAACATATTTGCTTTGAGTAACAAGGTTCAAATCCTGCCTCTGACACATACTCACTGTAGAACTACAAACTCTTAGACAACATGGACTGTCTTTAACCTTTCTCCATATCCTTGGCCTTTTGCCAGGACACCATGCTTAATAAATTCCTTTTGGCTGACTTACTAAGTCATTTAATCTCTCAATGCCATAGGCTCTGTAAGATAACAAATTGTAAAGAAGGTAGAAAAGCACAGAGGAATCAAAGGTCTCATCTTTATCCTGATTCATACATAGTCTCTAGAAGGGGTCCTCTTTACTAATTTCTTTAGTATGCTTGGTTATTCCTTAAACACTTTCCTCTAAGGATTTATTTCCTTTCCCCTCCTTCTTCTGCTATTTTGATATAAGGAAGAGAATCTGGTTTTAAATATATCTATTACATTCAGTTATCACGCTAGGTTGTCTATCTCTAAATTCTTACAAGGATCATTAACAATAGATCATTGAGCTCACTAGTCCCTTCTTTTAGTATAAAAGTTGGGCTTGGCTGGACTTGGTATCTTGAATTTATTGAGAATAAATATATGCTCTTCTGTTTTCTCTGTATTTGTATTTTAGTTCTTTAATTTTTTCACATAATCATATTCTTATTTTATTAAATATTTCATGGCTAAATTTAATATAATATTCATTTGAATATTTGCACAAAATTCTTTTTTTCTCTTTAATCCCTACCTCCCACCTATTGAGAAAGGAAACAATATGATTTGTATTTCCATATTAACCATGTTGGAGAAAAAAAAAGGAAACACAAACACCTGAAAAAACAAGAAAACAAAGTGGAAAAAAAAGAGTGCTTCAGTGTATACTCCAATTTCATTATATCTCTCTCTGGAGGTGGATAGCATTTTTCATCACCAATATTTAGGTCTCTTCTTGGACAAACAAATTAGATTAAGATGAAATTTTCAGATGTCTTCTTTCTATTATAGATTATCTTTGCCTCATCCATCCCAAGCAGTGATTCTGTTCTTTCATCCTTGATTTGATTTTGATCTTTCCATAAAAAAAACTGTTTTTTTCCTTACTGAAGTATTCACATCCTTCCAGTACTAACTTTTTATGAAACTTGTGTTCCTGATATTCAACAAGCATATAGGACATGTCTAATTGTCATATCTTTCTCTATTATAAAATCAATGACAGATCATTCCCTTCAAAAATTTTATTTTTATCATTTATACTTCAGCAACCAGTTCTCTCTTCTTTATGAGAATTAAATTTAAAGTAATAGTTCTTTTTGTCACTTCCTCTACATTTTAAAGAAGCAAGTCCTCATTAAATTAAGAATTTGTTGGCACTCTTTTTTAAAAGTGAATTCTAAAATTTACCAAATAATTAAATTTCCATCATTTCCATACCATGCCTTTTTGCTAAGTTACTGATCAATTCCTCTAATTCATCTATTTCCCTTTTCTGACTTAATATTTTTAATACTCTCTCACAATAGTATTCTTTTCATTGATCTTCATCCAAAGCATCTTCCTATGTTCCCTTCTAATGCAGTCTAAACTAGAAACAAGTAATTCCCATTCAGTGGAATAAACAATCACTTCAATGAAAGCACAAATATTGAAACTGTTTTATAAGGATATTGATGCTAAACATCTTGAAACAGAAATGTAGTAACCTCATTTTTGTCTGGTACTTTTTTTGTCCTTAATATATTCTAGCTTGTATTCCAATTAAATATATACATATACTCTAGCAGACTGTAAGATCATTCAAGAAAGGTTTCTTTTAACTTTATATCACATTCATCAAGTCTCCCTCAATAGTTATCTGGGAGATGTTAATTTTTGAATCTTCTTTGACTGTTACATGCAATATCTGATCTGAGACAATTTGTAAAAGAATATGCTACATAACTATGATCGCTTCAACTACACATTATGTTCAGTTTTTTCTGTAAATTTTCTATCAGTTTTACAAAAAGTCTTCATTGAACTAACCTGTGCAGCATAAATACTTCAAGGACCTTTCCTTTTGAAGAGACAAAGCTCACACTTGTTCCTTTGAATTTTTAAAGACTTCTGTCTAAATTTATTGCAGAGACAAAGTTCACAATTATTCCATTGAGTTTTTAAAGACATAATAAACTTAAAAATTATTTCTTGAATATTTTAATTACTAAGGGTTACAACTAGAAGGAATTATATAATGATGTGGACCAGGATAGTGAGAAAGGACTTTAGAATAAAAGAAGGAAGTTAAGCTTGGGATGAATAGATGGGATCTGAGTAGTTAGAAAGGAGATGTCATGTACCTAAGGGAGAGTGAGTAGCATGAAGAAAGATGGAAATATTGGAATGGTATGAAAGGGAAATGGTAAAGAGCCTGAGAATGGAGAATCCATATTGGGGAGTAATGAGAAATAAATTTGCATATTGTAAGGCTAGATAATATTAAAGCATTGAATAAAAACAATAGGTTGAAGATTCCTATTGCCATTAGAACTTCTGAAACAGCGGAGTGACAGGAATTTTCCAATATGCAAAGAGGAAAATAAGAGAATTAACATTGGGAGTTAAGAGTATAGTTTAACAATATATTATTTTTTATTTTTTAAATAAAGCTGCTGTCACTATATTAGATTCTAAAACTAATGTCTGGATTATTCATCTCCCCTCATTCCATCCCTTATAGAATCTCCATATACTATTATCCCTTTTGTTGATCAAAATTCAAAACAATTTATCAAATAACTAAAACAAGTGTTTTTTTTTTGTTGTTTGTTTGTTTTTTTTTGGCTTACTAGGAGATAGCCAGACAGCCTGGTCTTATTTGTTCAGCATACATTGCTTAAGGACCCATTGTGTACAAAGTAATCTTAATACAAAGATGAATACTCCAATGCTCCTAAAATCTATATATCTCTATATCTCTATATATCTCTATATACCTATATCACTATATATCCACACATATATACATGTGATGAACAATCTACAACATTTTATGAGATCAACCTCAATTAAGACACTGTCACATAAACTAACAATGACATTGGATTCCAACTTTAGATATATATTATCTACTTTTAGAGACAGCTCATTGAAGGACATAGAGCACTAGCTGTAGAATTAGAAAAAGCTGAGTCCAAGATTTACCTCTGATACATAATCAGACACTAGGAATATTGTTTTGAACCCTGTTTCGTAACACTAATAAAATGACATTTGTAGAGGTAGTTTCCTTAAAGAGAGTTGTCTACAATGAAAAAATCAAAAGTTCTATTCTAAAATGATCTAAATTACAGAAACTTCATGAAGGAGTGTGTAGAGTGCAGAATTCATGTCTGAAACACACGTGCCCTTTATGACAAAGGTCAGATAACCTATGTCACAGATAATTTCATAGGACTGATATTCTAAGACAATGGTCTATTATGTTCTGTAGTAGTAGAGAATTTCCATTTCTTCCAGCTTCCAAATGAAAACAAACAAATGTTTTGTTGTTATATTACATAAGTGACAGTGAGTAGAGAGGTTAAAAATTAAGGAGATTTGGGATCAAGTTTTTCTTCTGATATTTATTGACTGTGGAATAATGGACAAATCATTTAACTTCTCAATGTCTGGCTACTCTTCAGTCAAGTTCATCATTTATATGGAAAGAAGAAATGTACATAGTAGGAGTTCCTCCCTTAGATCAGTAATATCACAAATCTGAGTCTCCTCAAAGTAGATTCATAATATGTAATCAGTATTTTATCCACTAAATAGCAATACAAATTATTTTGGTGGCCTCTCTGAACTTGGATAATTTAGTGTCAAATGACTTAAAACTCATACTTAAAACTAATTATATCTAGATTCAGCCTAAAGGGCTATAGACTAGTAGTCTTTGAGAAGCCAGACTCACTTCTATGTAGTTAGGAAACATTAGAGGAATTACTGAATTAAAGATTCATGGAAGACTATAAGAATTATTCTTGTCTTTTTCACTTAGTAGAAATAGCAATTTATTATTACCAAAATATGCAACACATTATTATTGAGATGGGGATCTTTGTGATGAAAATGATGAAAAAAATGTTATCCCAATGTATTTAACATGATCTAGTATCTTTAGTAAATGATAGTTTTGTAAGATTTCCTCTAGACAATCACCATTGTCATCCTTACTATTTATTGCAGACTATTTCAAACATAATAATTCAATTGCTATCTTCTAAATTGTTCAATTAGGACAACCAGTTTCAGCTTCAAAACTGACAATACTATATTGATTCCTACTAAATATATAATTTACTGCCTTAGTAGAAGCTGATGTTTAAAAAAGGCTAAAGAAAAGTTTTACCCTTACCAGTAACTAACAGGTTTCAGTTTTTTCCTTAATAAAATTAGTATTTTAAACTAGATTAGTTATCAGATATCTTCCTACTCAAATTATATAATTATTCCTATATATAATCTTTAAATCAAATAAAATAATAGATTATTTAATGTACCAGATTAAGAAAAGCTGAATTATGACTTTCTTATGGAAGAGTTTGTTTTCTGAAGTACAAGTAGAACATTCGAATACATTCCTCACCAGGCTGAAGGTCAAAATTAAAAAATTGTATATATTTACATATATATATATATATATATATATATATATATATATATATATATATATATATATATACTATGTTACCTATATCCAAGCATAGAGCAATAGTACATATAATGTTTATTATAGGATTTTCATGATCATTACATCATTGTTATTGTTTTAGTTATAATTGTTACTACGTTAAAGAAAAGGATGATAATATTGATATTGATAGACTGGTGCTGAGTATTTCTTCCTTCAAATCCTCAACATAATATTTTGATAATTCAAGAGTAGTATCACAGCAGAAAACAGGTCCTGAAATCTCTTACTACTATGGAAATACTGTAGGTCCAGCAATTTGCCATATGGTGGTCATCCCAAGACCAATTGTGTTAAATGAGAAGAGGTGCAAAACACTAGTAGTTTAGTCAGCAACTGAAGAAGGTTTGAATTTAAGTAATATTCTATTAAGTGGTGAAAGAAATGTGGGATGCTTAAAATGTTGCGTGAGAATCACATTTATTTTGGGATAATATCGTCTATTTGTTATTAGTGGGTTCAGAGAGAGAGAAGTGAATAAGAAAAAAATGGAATCTGTTGAAATATGAGAGTGATTATGCAAAGCAATATGGACTGATCTGTTTTAGTGTAGAGAAGGGTAGTTATATGAAAGGGAAGGGACTGGGTAATAGTTTTCTTGACTCAAGAAACCATAATTGTAGAATTTAAATTCTACAAGTTGGAACAATAATGACCTTTTAGAACTGCCATATTGGAGTAAATTCTTTATGAGTAATTACAAGAAATGTATTTTAATGTCACATTTTTCAGAAATAAATCTGTTTTTCATGTTTTATCCTATGGAATTGATAATAACACCTCCCTCACAACATTGTTGTAACAGTCAAAAGGGATAATATAAGTAAACCATTTTGAAAATCCTAAAATACCTCCCTCTCTTTCCCTCCTTTTCTCTCTCCTTCTCTTCCTCCCTTCCTCCTCTCTTTTTTTGCATATATTTTCTCACATGTATATAAACCCAAATGTATATGTATGTTCTATATATTAATTTAGACAGACATATTTATAGCTAATGAACACGCATATTTATGCATGTACACATATGCATATAGAGGCACACACACATGGTGATATATATATATATATATATATATACACACATATGTGCATACATATATGAGTGATATAATCTGTAGTTCCATTGGTTCTCCAAACTTCAGTAGAAAGCAGTTGATGATTTGTGGTTTGTAATTAGGAAATAATAAAGGTAGAGAGAAGGAATTGTGTTTTTTAAGGGAATAAGCCATTTTCCCCAAGCTGCTTTTTTTTTTTGACATCACAATTTAAAATGATAAAACCAATCAACTGTGTTCCTCTGAGTTCTTTGTCCATTGATTTTAAATTGTTAATTGCATGATTTCATAATGTCTTCTTAATTTTGTTGTTACAATAAGTTATGACAATATATACTGATGAGACTAGCACTTCTTCAAGCATTAGACAAATCAACATGATTTTTAAATGCATAAATGAAACAGATACAACATATTCAAGGTATTACTTAAATTTACATGGATGGGCCACATCATCTGCATGAAAGGTTAATGATGAAACACTGGGTTATTTAATAAGTGGTAAATTGTTCTGTTCTGTTTTAAATCAACTATAAATAATGAATAGGAAAATGGAGTTGTTTAAGCCAGAAATTATTTATGGACTAGCCGAGCAATCAATCTTATAAATGTTTATATAAGTGACTCATCATACCCTAAAAAAAAAAAAAAAGATTTAATCATTTGATTCTCTGCAGTAGAAAATAAATATTGGATGGAATGAATTTTAAGTTTTTGATATATTGAATTAAGTTTAGAAATATACTGATGATTTAATCAGAACTATTTGATGATATATTCCTTCCTATAAGGTATATATTAGGAATAATTTGAAGTCTTTCTCCAATAAATGTCTATAACTTCATCTCTTGATGCTATTGTATGATAGCAAATCATGAAGCATAAAAGTGTCTGGTGAATCAAAATTGTGGGTAATACAAAGAACAATGGAGAGATAAATAGAAACTTCAAGAAAAGGCTGAAAATATTGCCACTAATACCTTGCTTGCATGAAGTGGCCCCAAAGACATCATGGACATAACATATAAATAGAATAATTGGCAAGCAAGTCACAATGTGAGCAAAATATATGTGTGTGTGTGTGTGTGTGTGTGTGTATGTGTGTGTATGAGCTTCTATGCTACTATGCTGTTATACCAAATGCAAAGAGAACTTAGTAAATAAATGGTCAAATATATGCAATATTTTTCAAATAAATACTACATAACAAGAAGCAAATAGCTAACAGTAGAAAATAATTTTAATGAATCAAAACTATTTTGAAATTTCATTTCATATGACACAAAAAGACAAAAAAGAATACAGGTATATATATATATATATATATATATATATATATATATATATATATATACATATATATATATATGAATTGTGTGGTAATGATATATATATGTGTGTGTGTGTGTGTGTGTGTCTATATGCACACACATATATGTGTATATATACATGCATATATATCATTACATCACAATTCTGTTACTGATATGGCTTCCTGTTTAGAGATATTAAAAGGTTAAGAACTCAAAAGCTCAGCACCATATCTTGTCTGCTCTTCCTTCAGTTTTTCAACATTTTTGTGAGCTTCCATATAAAAGATATTCTCATTTCTTTTTAAAGTTATAAAACTTATTTATAAATTAATTCAATTAATTATTTTTATTTATTATAACAAATATTTTATATTTTTACTTCTTATTAAAATTGTATTAATTCATGTTATTTTATTAATTTAATTATATTTGTCTAAGTGTATACAATTACTTAATACAATCAATTATATTAATTATAAAGTTTTCTGATATTTCACATTTTCTTTTTTCCTTAATATTTTTTTTATTTTGTTTTGTCTCTTGATACCTTATAGAGTCATTGGGTTCTATTTGCCCAATTCTAATTTTTTTTTAAAATTTTTATTTAATAATTACTTTATATTGACAGAATCCATGCCAGGGTAATTTTTTTTTTTTTTACAACATTATCCTTTGCACTCGTTTCTGTTCCAATTTTTTCCCCTCCCTCCCTCCCTCCACTCCCTCCCCTAGATGGCAAGCAGTCCTATATATGTTGGATATGTTGCAGTATATCCTAGATACAATATATGTTTTGGAGAATTGGATTCAGAAGGTATAAATAACCTGGGAAGAAAAACAAATATGCAGATAGTTCACATTCGTTTCCCAGTGTTCTTTCTTTGGGTGTAGCTGCTTTTGTCCGTCATTTATCAATTGAAACTCAGTTAGGTCTCTTTGTCAAAGAAATCCACTTCCATCAAAATATGTCCTCATACAATATCGTTGTCGAAGTGTATAATGATCTCCTGGTTCTGCTCATTTCACTTAGCATCAGTTCATGTAAGTCTCGCCAGTCCTCTCTGTATTCATCCTGCTGGTCATTTCTTACAGAACAATAATATTCCATAACATTCATATACCACAATTTACCCAGCCATTCTCCAATTGATGGGCATCCATTCATTTTCCAGTTTCTAGCCACTACAAATAGGGCTGCTACAAACATTTTGGCACATACAGGTCCCTTTCCCTTCTTTAGTATTTCTTTGGGATATAAGCCCAATAGAAACACTGCTGGATCAAAGGGTATGCACAATTTGATAATTTTTTGGGCATAATTCCAGATTGCTCTCCAGAATGGTTGGATTCGTTCACAACTCCACCAACAATGCATTAGTGTCCCAGTTTTCCCGCATCCCCTCCAACATTCGTCATTATTTTTTCCTGTCATCTTAGCCAATCTGACAGGTGTGTAGTGGTATCTCAGAGTTGTCTTAATTTGCATTTCTCTGATCAATAATGATTTGGAACACTCTTTCATATGAGTGGTAATAGTTTCAATTTCATCCTCGGAAAATTGTCTGTTCATATCCTTTGACCATTTATCAATTGGAGAATGGCTTGGTTTCTTATAAATTTGAGTCAGTTCTCTATATATTTTAGAAATGAGGCCTTTATCAGAACCTTTAACTGTGAAGATGTTTTCCCAGTTTGTTGCTTCCCTTCTAATCTTGTTTGCATTAGTTTTATTTGTACAAAGGCTTTTTAATTTGATGTAATCAAAATTTTCTATTTTGTGATCAGTAATGGTCTCTAGTTCATCTTTGGTCACAAATTTCTTTCTCCTCCACAAGTCTGAGAGATATACTATTCTATGTTCCTCTAATTTATTTATAATCTCGTTCTTTATGCCTAGGTCATGGACCCATTTTGATCTTATCTTGGTATATGGTGTTAAGTGTGGGTCCATGCCTAATTTCTGCCATACTAATTTCCAATTATCCCAGCAGTTTTTATCAAATAATGAATTCTTTTCCCAGAAGTTAGGGGCTTTGGGTTTGTCAAACACTATATTGCTATAGTTGACTATTCTGTCTTGTGAACCTAGCCTTTTCCACTGATCCACTAATCTATTTCTTAGCCAATACCAAATGGTTTTGGTGACTGCTGCTTTATAATATAATTTTAGATCAGGTACAGCTAGGCCACCTTCATTTGATTTTTTTTTTTCATTAATTCCCTTGAGATTCTCGACTTTTTATTGTTCCATATGAATTTTGTTGTTATTTTTTCTAGGTCATTAAAATATTTTCTTGGAAGTCTGATTGGTATAGCACTAAATAAATAGATTAGTTAAGGGAGTATTGTCATCTTTATTATGTTCGCTCGGCCGATCCAAGAGCACTTAATATTTTTCCAATTATTTAAGTCTGACTTTATTTGTGTGGAGACTTTTTTATAATTTTGCTCATATAATTCCTGACTTTCCTTTGGTAGATAGATTCCCAAATATTTTATGGTATCAACAGTTATTCTGAATGGAATTTCTCTTTGTATCTCTTGCTGTTGAGTTTTGTTGGAGATGTATAAAAATGCTGAGGATTTATGGGGATTTATTTTGTAGCCAGCTACTTTGCTAAAATTATGAATTATTTCTAATAGCTTTTTAGTAGAATCTCTGGGGTTCTCTAGGTATACCATCATATCATCTGCAAAGAGTGATAGTTTGGTTTCTTCATTGCCTGCTCTAATTCCTTTAATATCTTTCTCGACTCTTATTGCCGAGGCTAGTGTTTCTAATACGATATTAAATAATAATGGTGATAGAGGGCAACCTTGCTTCACTCCAGATCTTACTGGGAAAGGTTCCAGTTTTTCTCCATTGCATATGATGCTTACTGATGGTTTTAAATATATGCTCCTGACTATTTTAAGGAAAAGTCCATTTATTCCTATGCTCTCAAGTGTTTTTATTAGGAATGGATGTTGGATTTTATCAAATGCTTTTTCTGCATCTATTGAGATGATCATATGGTTTTTGTTTGTTTGGTTATTGATATAGTCAATTATGCTAATAGTTTTCCTAATATTGAACCAGTCCTGCATTCCTGGTATAAATCCTACTTGGTCATAGTGTATTATCCTGGGGATGATTTTCTGTAATCTTTTTGCTAATATTTTATTTAAGATTTTTAGCATCAATATTCATTAGGGAGATTGGTCTATAATTTTCTTTCTCTGTTTTCAGCCTACCTGGTTTAGGTATCAGTACCATGTCTGTGTCATAAAAGGAGTTTGGTAGGACTCCTTCAATCCCTATTTTTTCAAATAGTTTATTTAGCATTGGAGTTAATTGTTCTTTAAATGTTTGGTAGAATTCACATGTAAATCCATCTGGTCCTGGGGATTTTTTCTTAGGGAGTTGATTGATAGTTTGTTCTATTTCTTTTTCTGAGATGGGACTGTTTAGGATATTTACTTCTTCCTCTGTTAGTTTGGGCAAGCTATATTTTTGGAGGTATTTTTCTATTTCATTTAAGTTGTCGAATTTATTGCCATAAAGTTAAGCAAAGTAACTCCTAATTATTGCTCTAATTTCCTCTTTGTTACTGGTGAGTTCTCCCTTTTCATTTTTAAGACTAACAATTTGATTTTCCTCTTTCCTTTTTTTAATCAGATTCACTAAGGGTTTGTCTATTTTGTTGGTTTTTTCATAGAACCAACTCTTAGTTTTATTAATCAATTCAATAGTTTTTTTTACTTTCAATTTTATTGATCTCTCCTTTTATTTTTAGAATTTCAAGTTTAGTGTTTGACTGGGGGTTTTTAATTTGTTCCTGTTCTAGCATTTTTAGTTGCAAACCCAATTCATTGACCTTCTCTTTTTCTATTTTATACAAATAGGCCTCTAGAGATATGAAATTTCCCCTTATTACCGCTTTGGCTGCATCCCATACATTTTGGTATGATGTCTCATTATTATCGTTTTCTTGGGTGAAGTTATTAATTATGTCTATGATTTACTGTTTCACCCAATCATTCTTTAGTATGAGATTATTTAGTTTCCAATTATTTTTTGGTCTACTTCCCCCTGGTTTTTTGTTGAATGTAATTTTCATTGCATCGTAGCCTGAAAAGGATGCATTTACTATTTCTGCCTTACTGCATTTGAGTTTGAGGTTTTTATGTCCTAATATATGGTCAATTTTTGTATAGGTTCCATGAACTGCTGAAAAGAAAGCATATTCCTTTCTGTCTCCATTACATTTTCTCCAGAGATCTATCATATCTAACTTTTCTAGTATTCTGTTTACCTCTTTGACTTCTTTCTTATTTATTTTGTGGTTTGATTTATGTAATTCTGAGAGTGCAAGGTTAAGATCTCCCACTATTATAGTTTTACTGTCTATTTCTTCTTGCAACTCTCTTGGTTTCTCTTTTAAGAATTTAGATGCTACCCCACTTGGTGCATATATGTTTAATATAGATAGTGCTTCATTATCCATGCTGCCCTTTAGCAAGATATAGTACCCTTCCTTATCTCTTTTAATTAGATCAATTTTTGCTTTAGCTTGATCTGAGATCAGGATGGCTACCCCTGATTTTTTGACTTCACCTGAAGCATAGTAGATTTTGCTCCAACCTTTTACCTTTAACCTGCGTGTATCTCCCCGCTTCAGGTGTATTTCCTGTAAACAACATATTGTAGGATTCTGGCTTTTAATCCATTCTGCTAATCGCTTCCTCTTTATGGGGGAGTTTACCCCATTCACATTTATGGTTAGAATGACCAATTCTGTATTGCTTGCCATCTTGTTAACCCCGGTTTATGCTTTTCTCCCTTCTTTCCCCTTTCCCCCCCTTCCCAGTATTAAGCTTGTGAGCACCACTTGCTTCTCACAGCCTTCCCTTTTTAGTATCCCTCCCCCCGCCTTAGAGTTCCTCCCCCTATCTTACCCCTTTCCCTCCCAGTTCCCGTATTGCCTTCCACTTAGCTTATTCCTTCCCTTTTCACTTTTCCCTTCTCACTTTTCAATGATGTGGGAGAAGTTTCACCATAGATTGAATATGTCTTAAGATTTTTCACTTAAAGCCAATTCTGAAGGCAGTAAGATACCCACTATATTCATCCCCCTCCCTTCTTTCTCTCAGATATAATAGGTTTCCTATGCCTCTTCATGAGATGTACTATCCCCACTTTACCCTTTTTCTGGTACAATGTCCTTTCCACATCAGGGTATACATGTATTCTTTATACATCTATATAGTCAAAATATAGTTCCCAAGATTAATCTTTACCTTTTTAGATTTCTCTTGAGTTCTGTATTTGTAGATCAAACTTTTTATTGAGTTCTAACTTTTTCATCAGAAATAGATGAAATTCGCTTACTTCGTTGAATGTCCATCTTCTTCCCTGGAAAAAGATGCTCATTCTTGCTGGGTAAGTTATTTTTGGTTGCATACCAAGTTCCTTAGCCTTTCGGAATATCATATTCCAAGCCCTTCGATCTTTTAATGTGGATGCTGCCAGATCCTGGGTGATCCTTATTGTGGCTCCTTGATACTTGAATTGGGTTTTTCTAGCCGCTTGCAATATTTTTTCCTTCATCTGAGGGTTCTGGCATTTGGCCACTATATTCCTTGGTGTTTTGATTTTAGGATCCCTTTCAGTGGGTGATCAATGAATCCTTTCAATGTTTATTTTTTCCTCTGTTCCTATGACTTCTGGGCAGTTCTCTTTGATAATTTCCTGGAAAATAGTGTCCAGGCTCTTTTTTTCATCATTCTTTTCTGGGAGCCCAATGATTCTCAGATTGTCTCTCCTGGATCTGTTTTCCAGGTCTGTTGTCTTCCTCAGAAGGTATTTCACATTCTTTTCAATTGTTTGATTTTTTTGGATTTGCTTGACTGATTCTTCTTGTCTCCTCGAGTCATTCAATTCCAATTGTTCAATTCTGATTTTCAGTGAAGTATTTTCTTCACTCACTTTTTAAAAATCTTTTTCTAATTGTCCCATTGAGTTCTTTTGTTCTGTGGAATTTTTTTCCATTTCGCCAATTTTGTTTTCCAGTTCACCAATCCTATTTTTCAAGGATTTTACTTCTTTATCCACTCTCTCTTTAACTGACTTCTCCAGGCTCTTTTGCCTAGCCTCCCATTTTTCTTCTAGCTCCCTTGTGAGAGCCTTTTTAATTACTTCTATGAGGTTCATCTGTGCTGAGGAACAGATGATCTCCTCCTTTGGGGATTCACCTGGGGATTGTCTGTTTTTAGTCTTCTCAGGATTTAGAGTCTGCTCTCTATCTGTATAGAAGCTGTCAAGGGTTAAAGTCCTCTTCAGTTTCTTGCTCATTCTGTCTAATAATCAAAGACAAACTAGCAAAGAAAAACAGAAAAAACTGGAGTTTTTCTTTGGGGGAGGGGCTGGGTGGTGTTACCGAGCTTTCTCTCCAGACTGCGGGGGACAGCAGTGAGGCACTAGCAGGACTGTGCTGCGCCTGCGCTCTGAGATCCCATAGCGTGCTGAGTCACTGTGGGGGGGAAGGGAGGAGGCGGCCAGGTCCCGAGAGACTCCAGCTGTTTGGGGTTGTATTCTTCACCCCCGGTGTTTTTAGCTTCTCTCTGGGCTGCTGACTTGCTGCCGGAGCAAAGTATCTAATCCTGTAGCGAAGCTCTCCCCGCAGAGACGGCTGCGATCACTTCCCACCCCCTCTCCAGTCTGCTCCCGTGCTCTCACTGCCGCTGCCCGCTGCCTGCGCCCGATCTAAAACCGACCCAGCCCTCCAGTAAAGACAGACCTTTCTTGGTGAATCTCAAGGATGGCTTCTCTTGGTAACTATTTGTGGGTTTTTTTTCAGTCAAGCATTAATTCAGAGGCTTGTAATGAAATGGATAGTGAGAGAAAGCGTGGAGCTTACACAGTTGTGTGCCTCCTCTCCGCCATCTACTACTATGAAATCTTAATATGTAGTGTAAGAAAAAATAAAGTATACATCAAAGTTATCATTACATTTCATTCATATTATATATATGAACATATATCAATGTTGGGTTAATATATGCTATTTTCAGATACACGTTTCAGATGAAACGAAACGTGTATCTGAAAATAGCATATATTAACCCTACATTAATATATGTTCATAATTTCATATTTCACATATAATACATATTTCACAAATAATAGTATAGAATTTTTATTCTTTATATATTGAAATATTCATGTTTGCTAGTTTCACAATAAAAAAGAAAGATATTCAAAAGAAAAAAGACACCACCATAAAAGAAATTATCAGAGTAACTCATAGGAAATCCATTAGTTTTTGAGTAGGATGAGTTGTGTGCTTAAGCAAAAATTATATTAATAGCAATGTGTAGGGTGAACTGTAGTTTTAAGAGAGTCTTGAGTCAAGAAGATAAATTTTAAGGCTACTGAAATAAAGTAAGAAATTTTGACAATTTGGCTCAAGGTGATATCAAGTCCATATACTATTCTCTTTACAGTTCTTCAGATATTTCCTGAGTCTGAAATTCTAATTGATCTGTTGGTTAGTAGTATTTCAAAAATCTATTTAAATTTTATTCTTTACATACATCTAGGGCTTCCCCTATTTTTGTGTTTTCATTTGTTTTGTTTATGCTATTCAAGGAGTTGAGTTGAAGATAAAGAACTTGGAAATTTTATTTTTATTTTTTTTTGTATGTCTTCTAAATGAAATTGTCTCCAAATTCTGTGAATGATACACCACCTCTCTTATCTAAATTTTTCTGCTATTTTGGCTCTAGTTTGCTTTTGTCATGGTTTCTTTCTTTCTTTCTTTCTCTTTGTTTCTTCTTTCCTTCCTTCCTTCCTTTGGCTTTGTAATGCTTATCCTCTCAAAACAAATCTGGCTTGGAATTCATTTCAATGCATGTATGATAGTATCCCTCCCCTGCCCTCATTCCCAATTTTAGTTGTCTATGTTCTGTATATAACAATATACATTCTGAACCTTTCCAGAAAGAAAACTGAATTTTAAATCAATTAGTTCTGAAATGTGATATTGGATATTTTAGGGAATTAGATAAGGCCTTGGCTATAAAGACTTGGTGCTTATTAGGGGTCAAGCCTATTATTAGATAACATTCAAAAATAATAAAAAATACCCTAGCAATATTATCTAATAGCAATTATGATGAATTTCATGATTTAAAAAAAAACTTTGGTATTTATTTGAAAAGCCTCTATAAAACCATTTGACATGATACTCTGATAAATAGCAATTTGCAGTTCATTGGCAGAGATATAGTATATTTCTAACATATCAAAAATGGTGAAAATTCCATTAATATGAATTTGTAAAACAATTTATTTGATGAATTATTGATTATGGTTTCAGGAGTAGACTTGTCAGTCAATATAACAAAGAAAAATTAGACAAACCTTGAATCTTTGTCTTTCATGTTAGAGGACCTTCATTGAGTTTAATTGTAGCACTTCTAATTGTGCTGGATTAATTACTACTTTTCCTCAGAGACAAATCTGATGCTTAAATGAGCTAATTTTCTTTTCCTTTGAAAAATTGATATCCTACAAACACAGACTTTGGTGGAAATGAGAAAAAGTTCGCTCTAATATGAATACATTAACACTACACTAATACAAAACTCACTTTCCTAGGACTCGGGGAAATAAATGGTTGCTTAGGTTGTTAAATATAGACTGTGATATTTCTAGAGTCTTTTGTTTGCTCTTTCTACCGTCTGGGTATTGTGGGAGTTATTCAAATGCTGTGTGCTTTTAGATCCCTAACTATGATACATTATTAAGGAAAAAGAAATCTGAATGTCTCTTGGACATGAATTTGTTTCCTTCAATAAAATTAAATCCGTACATTATGTTTCAAATGTTTAAACAATTGACCATTTTAGGCATAATTAGAAATATTATAAGTAGTTTAACATAATTTTCAGTGTCAGTTATAATGGAAGTGTTGGTCAAAATAAGCAGGAGCTGACCATGGAACACTGAAGATTCCCTCTTGTTCCTAGCCTCTTGGGTTCTATTTACAGATCTTGATAATGATGGAAAAGGTTCTTAACACAATTTATCAATCAAAGTGTGGTTAGTTATTATGAGTAAGAATGTGTTCTACTATGGTGGAATTTATGGGCACTGATTTAAGAGAAAGTAGGCCACTCACCTGTCCAAGAAATATTTGGGAATATATTCTCTGTTATAAATCTGGGGAAATTTTCCCTCTATTGGGCATTATTTGTAAAGGTGCCTTTATTTGAAAGGGTAAAAACAGGAAATGTCAAAAGAGAACAAATTTCATAATGATATTAAAGACAAATTTCAAAGGGTAGCATTACTGCTGTTTTGGGGTTTCAGAATAAAATGTAGATAGCCAGTTTGCTAAACACTGCCACTGAGTAGAGAGAACAAGACAGGACAGGCCAGATTAGAAATAAACTCATATGGAGAGTGGGAAGGTCTAATGATTTTACCTTGACTATGAAGTGATGACAGTATCAAGAACTCCTGATTCTTTAATTGATTGGGTAGTTAATCAATTTTATTAATGAAAATCACCCCCAAGCCTATAAGTCCATCCTTCTCAATTTCAATCTCCCCAAAACAAGAATTGCTTTTTCTTGCAAAAATTTAGACTATATGATCTCAAAATAGCCATAACCCTCAACTCCTATGGATGGGTGGAGTAGATAAGGGCAAAAAGGCGAATTACAGTCAGTAGCAGAAAGTGAAGTCTAAGAGAGTGGCACAAAGGAAAGGCAAAGAGAAAAAACAAAACAACAAAAGGAACCACTGAGACTTGACAACATATGCTGACAAAAATAAATAATCTTGACTTACTAAGAATATATGGAATTTATGACTTTGGGACCAGTGGCACACAGAGAGAAGAAGCTGCAAGAGGAGGAAGCAAGCTCCTTACATTTGGATTCCCCACCTAGCACCCCTGCTTCCAATCTCCTTTATCAAAAGTCTCACAAATGATATGACAAAGTCCTAGTAGCAGTACCCTAGTTGCAACACTTGCCAATACTGTAACCTGGTTGCAGAAAATTGTTCATTCCATGTTAGGATGAATTTTTAGAATAAAAAAGGTATTTGCTAAACAGTATTGTTCATAGAAAAGATGATATATCCCAGCTCAAAATCCTATGCTCTTAATGAAATTATAACCTAAGCAAAAAAGATAGATTCTTCAAATATCAAATAGTCACTTATTATTTTGGGATTGGGACTGAACCTGAAATTGCTAAGGGTGAAACTTCCATCTATTAATGTAGGTCAATAACCTTCTCTGCAATTTAGTCTCTGAGAGTTCCTAAGAGCACTGGAAACTTAAATGATTCAGTAAGAGTGACACATCAAGCATGTGTCAAAAGTGAGATTTAAATCCAGATTTTTTAGATTTTATGCTGCTATTCTATGCACTATGCTACATTGTCCCTTCATTACATTGATTTTCATTTAATCCTATCAATTAATCATTAAATATTTTTGACCATCTGTCTTTGTCTTTCCAATTCCACTCCTAATACTCTAGTTAGTATCGTTTTAGCTTACATGTGAACTATTTCAGCTATCTTCTGATATTTTTATCATTATATTTTTTTATCTTTCACATCATGTAGCAAACACTTTTCCGGTTCATATTCTTTATTTTTATGATATGTTCTTTTACCCACATAATATAAATTATTATATCATTATTTAGTCATTTGATAAATCATTCAATTATCTTTTATTAAGCCTCTACTGTGTGTGTTAAGCAATTGCCAATCAGTGAGGATAGAAGAAGCCAAAAGGCAGCCCCCATCCTCAAGGAAATTGCAATTTAATGGAGGAAAAAACTAAACAAATAAATAGGTGCAAATATTCTATATGTAAGATAAAAGGCATGGGGGAAATTAAAAGAGAGAAGGTGCTAGAATTAAGAGAGGATGGGACAGGCTTTCTATAGCTGTTGTGATCTTAGTTAGGACTTAAAATAAACCAGGCAATTGGAGTTAAGATATCAGAGGTTTGCAAAGAGTTTAGGGTGAGAAAGATTTGAAAATTTCAGAACAGATATGGTAATTAAACTCATGGGAAATGATGAGATCCCCAATTAAATAGTAAATATAGAAAAGAGAAGAGGTGCCAAGCCCTAACTCTGGGAGACATCTATATTTACAAACATGTTTGAAATCTGATGAAAATATTGGAAAGGAAATATGTATTATGTTATAAGTAGGAAAAACAGGGGAAAATGTGGTCCAGAAAATGTAGATAAAAGAGATTATCAAGGATAAGGAGGTGATCAACAATCTGTAAAGATTGTAGAAAGGTCTAAGAGAATGAGGATTGAGAAAATGCCATTGGAATTGACAATTAAAAAGTCATTGATAATATTGGAGAGAAAAGTTATAAAGGTTTAACAAGTAAGTATGAGGAGAGAAAATAAAGGTATCAATCAAGGAGGACCATTTCAAGGAGATTAGCCACAAAGGACAGAAGAGATAAAAGAAAATAATTGTCATGAAAGGAGTATCAAGTGAAGGTATTTTTTATAATAGGAGAGAAGGGAAAGAATCAATAGATCAGGAGTAATTAAAAATAAGGAATATAATGGTTGTGATAGAGGGAATAATTTGTTGGAGGACATGGAATTGAATGAGCTTGATTTTGCAGTTATGAGTGAGCCTCCATATAGAGGGAAGTTATTTTTTTTATTTTTATGTGATACAGGTGTGAAGGAAGAGATAGTGGCAGAAGGCATATTAGATAAATGGTGAAGAGGCACTTACCATGAATGACCTGCTTTTTTTTTTTCCTGTAAAATGTGATTCAAGATTCTCAGTTGAAAAGGTGATATAGAGGGAACCAGGGGAGTTTTAAGGAGGGATGAAAAGGTTTGAAAGAGTAACTGTGTAGTATGATTGTGATCTCATAAGAGAGAATGCTTGTTAGTAAGGACCCACTTGAAGCTATGAAGTAAATATATTAGTAAATCCAACCAGAATAACTATATAATTTTCTGTACTTTCATTCAGCAGCACATGTGTTCAGTAAAAAAGGTGTGGCTTGAAACAAGTATGAATAGAATGGAAGGCACAAAGAACAGCAAATGAGAGGTCATGTTTTACTACTACTCTTTCCCTTTCAGGACTGGAGATTAGGAAAGAAATTGTGCATTAGGAAATGCCTACTACAAGTCAAATCTGCAGAGGAGGAATTAGAAGTTCAACTCCATACTGATTTTTCTCTTTTTTTAACCCATCAAGGGAAAGACTTAAAAGGAGATAGAAGGCCTCAGGGCAAAGGGAATGTTGCTTCTCTGCACTAGAGGTTCTTTTCACATCTCAGTAGGAAGCTCAGACTAGCAGAACTTGATGTCTTGTGTTGGCACAGATTTAAAGTGGTTTAAAGGCTTCTAGCAGTTTTCCATCAGAGAACATAATGAGGAGACTTAGGATACATGGTCAGAGTATCACTAAGCACACATTTTATGTATACATGTATGCACAAGGACACATGAACACACACACACACATATACAGGATTTTCTCTAGAAAAATTCAACTTCAAAAGTTAATTCAACCCTCCCCCTCCCCCAAACCCCAAAGCAACTTTTCTTTTCTTTTTTTTTTTTTTTTTTGGCTCAGTTGTTGTCAATGGTATTAAAATCCTATAACTTATCCAGGCTCACATTCTGTGCATTATTCTAGAATTTTCAGTCACTTTCATCTCATAGAACCAATATATTGCTATGACTTTTTGTTTCTTATATTCATAAAATCTTTGTATAGGTCTCCTCCTCTCCAATCACATCTCAATCATTCTGGCACAATCCTTCATCACCCTCATTCAAGGAATATTGAAATAACTTTTTTATAGGATCCCCTGCACTCATCCAGTTCATTCTTTATTCAGGTACCAATGTAACATTCAGTAAAACTTAATCATTTCCTATTACCATCAAGAATGAGCATAAACCAAGCTATTTGCCTTAATAACTTCACATTTCTTATTTTTCTAAATTTCTGATGCTTCATTCCTCTAACATATTCTATAATCCAGCAACATTGATCTTATACTTCTTTACACATTATTCTCCATCACCTGAGTCTCTATTTTTTCCCATTAGGTTGATGTCTCAATATTTCCTTTACTCAATTAATAACCTTCCATTTTTCTACCTTTTCCATTCTCCTGCAACCAATCTGTTTTTTGGGGTATTTTTTATAAATGACAATTGTTAATATTATTCTTTTTTATAATAATAACTTTTTCAAGACACATGTAAAGATAGTTTTCAACATTCATTACTGTAAAACCTTATGTTCAAAATTCTTCTTCCCTTCCTACCTCCTCTTTCCTCTAAACAGCAAGCAATCCAATAAAAGTCAATTCTTCTAAACATATTTCCACATTTATTATTCTGTTTGAGAAAAATCAAATCAAAAAGGGAAAAATGGGAAAGAAAACAAAAGCAGCAAAGAGTAAGATGAAATTACTATATTTTCCCTATACTGATAAGGTTGAAATGGATTCATAATTTAAACATAAAGGCTGATACTATAAGCAAATTAGAAGAACAAGGAATAATCTCTATCTCTCAGAATTGTGGAGAAGGAAGGAATTTATGGCCAAAGAAGAACTAGAGAACATTATGGGAAAAAATGGATAATGTTGATTATATTAAATTAAAAAGGTTTTTGTACAAACAAAAACAATGCAGTCACAATTATAAGGTTAGGACAAAACAGAGAAAAGTGTACATACAAGGTTTTTGATAAATGCCTTCTTTCTAAAACATATAGAGAACTGATTCAAATTTATAAAAATAAAATCCATTCTCCAACTGATAAATGGTCAAATAATATGAACAGACAATTTTTAGATGACAATATTAAAGCCATCTATAATCATATGGAAAAATGCTCTAAATCATTATTCAATATAGAAATGCAAATTAAAACAGATTGTCTAAGATGACAGGGAAAGATAATGATAAATGTTGGAGGGAATATGGGAAAACTGGGACATTAATACATTGTTGGTAGGGTTGTGAAATGATACAACCATTCTGAAGAGTAATTTGGAACTATGCCCAAAGGACTATAAAATTGTGTATACCTTTTGATCTAGAAGTATTTTACACTGGGTCTGTATAGCAAAGAGATCATAAAAAAGGCAAAAGGATCCACATGTGTAAAGATGTTTGTAACAGCTCTTTTTGTAATGGCAAGGAACTAGAAACTGAATGGATGCTCATTAGATGGGGAATGGCTGAATAAAGTTATGGTATATGAATGCTATGGAATATTATTCCATATCATTGTTATATAAGAAACAATCAGCAGGATGATTTTAGAGAGACTTACATGAACTGATGCTCAGTGAAATGAACTGAACCAAGAGAATACTGTATACAGTAACAACAAGATTACATGATGATCAACTCTGATGTATGTGGCTCTTTTCAACAATAAGATGATTCAGGCAAATTTAAATGGATTTTTGATGAAGAGAGCCATTTGCATACACAAAGAGGGCTGTGGGGACTGAATGTGAATCACAACATAGGATTTTTACCTTTTTTATTGTTGTTTGCTTGCTTTTTTCTTTCTATTTTTTTTCCTTTTTGATTTGATTTTCTTGTGCAACAAGATATTTAGAAGAGATTTAGAAGAATTGTACATGTTTAACTTATATTGAATTGCTTGCTGTATAGGGGAAAAAGTAGAGGGAGGAGAGGGAAAAAATTTGGAAGAGGGAAAAGTTTTGCATGGAAGTTGCATATATTTTGAAAATAAAAGCTATTATTAAAAAAAGAAAAAAAATCCCATGTTGTAATCCACATTCAGTTCCCATAGTCATCTCTCTGGATGTAAATCGTTCTCTCCCACAGAAGTTTATTGGAATTGGCCTGAATCACCTCACTGTGCAACCTACCTTCTTGTTGAGAAACAATAGTAGTCATATGAAAAAATCCTCCAAATCACTATTGATCAGAGAAATGCAAATTAAGACAACTCTGAGATACGACTACACATCTCTTAGAGTGGCTAAGATGACAGCAAAAGATAATGACAAATCTTGGAGGGGATGTGGGAAAACTGGGACACTGATACATTGTTGGTGGAACTGTGAATGGATCCAACCATTCTGGAGAGCAATCGCTAACTATGCTCAAAAAGTTATCAAACTGGGCATACTCTTTGACCTAGCAGTGTTTCTACTGGGCTTATATCCCAAAGAGATCTTAAAGGAGGGAAAGGGATCCACGTGTGCAAAAATGTTTGTGATAGCCCTTTTTGTGCTGCCAAGAGATTGGAAGCTGAGTGGATGCCCATTAATTGGAGAATGGCTGAATATATTGTGGTATATGAATGTTATGGAATATTATTGTTTTGTAAAAAACGACCAGCAGGACGATTTCAGAGAGGCCTGGAGAGACTTACATGAACTGATTCTAAGTGAAATGAGTAGAACAAGATTATCATTATACAGGGCAACAAGAAGACTATACAATGATCAATTCTGATGGACACGGCTCTCTTCAACAATGAGATGATTCAAATCAATTCCAATTCCTACACCCAGAGAAAGGACTATGGGAACTGAGTGTGGACCATAACATAGTATTTTCACTCTCTCTATAGTTGTTTGCTTGCATTTTGTTTTCTTTCCCAATTTTTCCCCTTATTGACTGATTTTTCTTGTGCAGCAGGATAACCTTATAAATATGTATACATATATTGGATTTAATATATATTTTACATATTTAACATGTAGTGGACTACCTGCCATGTAGGGATAGAGATGGGGGAAAGGAGAGGTTAATTTGGAACAGAAGGCTTTGCAAGGCTCAATGTTGAAAAATTACCCATGCATATGTTTTGTAAATAAAAAGCTTTAATAAAAAAAAGAGAAACAAGAGGAATTATCTTTCTATCATTGCCTATTTATGGACTTGATAATAAAACATTACACACTTCTTTCTGTTCTTCATGTTCTCTCTTTCTATTTATGCAACCACACATTCTGCCATTTTGTAACACGCAAGACCTTGATTCAACTTTAGAGAACTGTGTTGTTTAGTCTACAGTGCTTCAGTTCTGTTCTACCTTTCCTCCTGTTTTAAATTCTGTTTGCATTCTTATCAACTTTGCATTAAAATCTTTGCTTAAAAAAATCTCTTGATGATACTTTTTTTGCATGCATAATTGAGTCTCTTTACCTTTAAAAATATTGGTACTGAGACAAATTTTTTTCATTGCTTATTCTCTGTTTGGCAATTGCACTCATTTACTATTCTGGTTTTCTTTCTTTCTTTCTTTTTTTTTTTTTGTAAGGATGGTATTGCAAGTTATTCTGCTCATGTATATTTTATCAAAAACTATTTTGCAGGACTGTTTCAAATGCTTTTCTTGTTGAAATGTCTTTTTTCTTTAATGGTTAGGACCCAAGTTTGTAGGCTATGTCATTTAAGATTGTATCTGGAGGCTTGTTTTTTTTATTTTTACTTTTCAAAATACATTATTCCATTTTCCCCGGCAGCTTCTAGTCAATACAAAATATTCTTGTGTTATTCAAATTTCTTTTACTTCATATTTGAAAGTCTTTGTCCTGGCTGCTTTCTGAATATATTGTCAATGGAATTATTAAATATAACCACTATTTGTCTTAGAACTTAAAATGTAAGATTTTTTCACCCTAAATGTTTTGCCCTATGTTTTTCCTTCCTTCCTTCTTTCCTTTCTTCTTTCCTTCCTTCCTTCCTTTCTTCCTTCCTTCCTCTCTTCCTTCCTTCCTTCCTTCCTTCCTTCCTTCCTTCCTTCCTTCCTTCCTTCCTTTGTCTTTTTTTTTTTTTTTAACAAATTTCACTTTATTTTCCTTATACAAAAATTTTGGGCAATTATTTTATTTAGTTAATGCCTTATAGTGTTCATATTCTTCATTTTGTTATTTTAGGAGACCAAAAGTCATTAAATAGTCTCTATACTTACTATATTTGAAGTTAATGGCTTCCACATTTACCTTCACTTTACTTTTATTTTTAAGATTCCCAAACTGTTGATTGCATGTTTTGTTTCTTTGCAGAAACTTGGAGTGATGCAAATGTGTACTACTGATACAATATTTGTCTGCTACCCTAGTTATTTCTGCTGTGTATAAGCAATAAAGTTTTTATTTTCTTTTTTAGTAAATTTATTTATTTTTAATACACATTGCTTTATGGATGAGGTTGGGAGAGAAAAATTAAAGCAAAAGGGAAAAATCATGGGAGAGGAAAAAAAACAGAAAAAAAGTATTGAACATAGCATGTGTTGATTTATATTCAGTCTCTGGTAATTCTTTCTCTGGTTTCAGATGACATTTTCTGTCTAAAGTCTATTGGAATTCCTTTGGATCATTGAACCACTGAGAAAATAACTATAGTTGATCATCACATATTCTTTCTGTTATTTTGTATAATGTATTCCTGGTTATCTTTGTTTCACTTAACATTAGTTCACATAAATCTTTCCAGGTATTTCTCAAATCAGTTTGATCATCATTTTTTATGGAACAATAATATTCCATTATTTTCATATATCACTTGTTTAGCCATTCCTCAAATTTATGGACATCTATTCATGTTCCAGTTCTTTTCTACCACAAAAAAAGCTTCTACAGTTTTGCAAATGTGGGTTCTTTTACCTCCTTTATGATTTCCTTGGGATATAGACACAGTAAAGATATTGCTGAGTCAAAGGTTATGCACAATTTTGTAGCCTCTTGGGCATAGTTCCAAATTGCTCTCCTGAATGATTGGCATCTCACAACTCCATCTACAATACATTAGTGTTCCAGTTTTCTTACATCCCCTCCAAATTTATCATTACTTTTTTCTATCATCTTAGCTGATCTGAGAGGTGTGAGATAGTACCTCAGAGTTGTTTTAATTTGTGTTTCTCTAATCAATAGTGATTTGGACCATTTTTCCATAAAACTATAAATGGCTTAATTTCATCATCTGAAAAAAAAGGTCATATCCCTTGACTATTTATCAATTGGGGAATAATTTTTATTCTTATAAATTTGACATAGTTCTTTATATATTTTAGAGATGAGACTTTAATTAGAAAAACTAGCTGTAAATATTTTTTACTAGTTTTTACTTCACTTTTAATCTTATTTCTGTTGATTTAGTTAGTGCAGAACCTTTTTAATTTAATGTAATCAAAGTTGTCCATTTTATCTTTTATAATGCTTTATAGTTCTTTGGTCATAAATTCCTTCTCCCAAAGTCTGATAGGTAAATTATGCCTTGTTTTCCTAATTTGTATATGCTACCATTGTTTATGCCCAAATCACGTACCCATTTTGACCTTAGTTTGGTATGGGGCATGAGTTTTAAGTCTATGCCAAGTTTCTGATATATTATTTCCAGTTTTCCAAGAAATTTTTGTCAAATAATGAATTCTTATTCCAGAAACTGGAGTTTATGGGTTTGTCAAATACTAGATTACAATAGGTCTTGATTATTGTATCCTGTGTATCTAATTTATTCCACTTATTCAATACTCTATTTCTTAGCTAGTACCAAATGGTTTTCATGACTGCTATTTTATAATGTAATTTTAGGTTTGGTAGTACTAAGCCTCTATCCTTTGTACTTTTTTCATTAATTCCCTTGATATTCTTGACCTCTTCTTCTTCCAGATGAATTTTGTTATTATTTTTCCTAGTTCTATAAAATATTTTTGTCAGTTTGATTGGTATGCCACTAAATAAGTAGACCAATTTAGGCAGAATTGTCATTTTTTATTATATTATCTTGGCCTATCCTTGAGTGATTAATATTTTTTCAATTGTTTAGATTTGACTTTATGTAAGAACTTTTGTAAATATGCTCATATAATTCTTGGGTTTATCTTGGTAGGTAGACCCTGGATTATTTTATTTTCACTATTGTCATTTTATATGGAATTTCTCTTTCTATCTTTTGATGTTGGGCTTTGTTTATTATTTGGGTTTATTTCATATCCTGCAACTTTGCTAAAGCTGTGAATTGTTTCTAATCTTCTAGGAATTCTCTAAGCATATCATGATATCATCTGCAAAGAGTGACAGTTTTATTTCATCATTACCTATTAATTTCTTTTTATTTTCTTATTGCTAAAATCAAGATTGGATATATAAGTTGGATGGTTTCTTTCAATCAGTATTTCCCCTTCTTCTTCTCAAATATTGGGGCTATTTTCCTTAATGATGCTTTGAGGAATACTAGCCAGCCCCTTTTTTTGATTGTGGCATTCAAATAGGCCAATGATTTTTAAACTGTCTCTCCTGAATCTATTTTTCAGGTTGGCTGTTTTATCAGTGATGTATTTCATTTTTTTCCATTTTTCATTCTTTTTAGTTTGCTTGACTGATTCTTACTTTCTCACAGAGTCATTAGTGTCCATTTGCTCTGTTCTAGTTTCTAATGTGTAATTTTCTTCAGTTTGTTTTTGTATCTCTTTTTCCTTTTATAAGGAGACATTTTTTTCCTTTCCTTTTCAAGCTGTTGACTCTTTTGTACATGCCTTTCATTTCTTTTCTCATTTTTTTCTTGTACATATCTTATTTACCTTTTAAAGTCTTTTATGTGCACTTCTAAGAAGCCTCTTTGGGCTTGAGACCAATTGATATCACTCTCTGAGATTTCTTCTGTGGACGTTTTGTTGTTATCAAAGTTTGTGTTTTGGTCTTATCACCACAGTCACTTTCTACAGTCAAACCTCTTTTATGTTTCTTGCTCATTTTATTTCCTAGTCTTGTTTCTTCTTCCTTTTCTTATATTACCTTTATGATGGAGCTCTGCTCTTGGGTGAAAGAGGTGCTGTTCTAAGATTCCAATGCAGCTCTGAACTGTGTCTTTGAGCATAGGGGCCCCTTGTATTTGCATAGGGTAGCTTTGTCTGCTCTTTTAAAGAAACAGCCTGTTTTCCCATAATTTGTCTTCTGAGCTGGGACTGGAAGCTGTTCCAGTGACTTGCTACTGTGCTGAGCCAGGACTGAGGGTCATTGCTGCTGATTTGCTATGATTAAGACTCTCTTGGCTTTCCTAGAGTCAATGTAAGCTGGGATGAAGAGCTTGACATTGGCTTCCTTCTGTCAAACTCTGTTCAGGACTTGATTTTATGTAGTTTTCTAGGGAAATGTCATGAGAATTTTAAGGGACACTTGTCATGTATCTTGAACTGTTCTGGTACATTTCATTCTTGTTTTATGCTCTCTTGGAATTCAACAGGTTTTTGTCTTTTATGAGGAATTTATTCATTTCAATTTCACTTTTAAAATATTAAACAATCCTTATACCCCAAAGAGATACTAAAGAAGGGAAAGGAACCTATATGTGCCAAAATGTTTGTGGCAGCCCTGTTTGTAGTGGCTAGAAGCTGGAAAATGAATGGATGCCCATCAGTTGGAGAATGGTTGAGTAAATTGTGGTATATGAACGTTATGAAATATTATTGTTCTGTAAGGAATGACCAGCAGGATGAATACAGAGAGGACTGGCGAGACTTACGTGAACTGATGCTAAGTGAAATGAGCAAAACCAGGAGATCATTATATACCTCAGCAATGATACTGTTTGAGGATGTATTCTGATGGAAGTGGATCTCTTCGATAAAGAGAGCTAATTCAGTTCCAATTGATCAAAGATAGGCAGAAGCAGCTACACCCAAAGAAAGAACACTGGGAGATGAATATAAACTGCTTGCATTTTTGTTTTTCTTCCTGAATTATTTATGCCTTCTGAATTCAATTCTCCATGTGCAACAAGAAAACTGTTCGGTTCTGCACACATATATTGTATCCAGGATATACTGTAACGTATTCAACATGTAAAGGATTGCTTGCCATCTGGGGGAGGGGGTGGAGGGAAGGAGGGGAAAAATCGGAGTGAATGCAAGGGATAATATTGTAAAAAATTACCCTGGCATGAATTCTATCAATAAAAAGTTATTAAAAATAAAATATTAAACAATCTTGAAAATCGATTTAAATCTTTACTATTAAATATTACTTTATAATTTGAGTATCTTTTATATTTATTTATTTGCTTGTTTTCTACATTTTAATTTAATTTTCTTTCTCTAGAAATGTTTGATGTTCTAGTGTTTTCCTCTTATAGCTTTCTATTCTTTTTCCTCCTGAATTTTACTCCCTTTTATGGTAAATACTTTATACCATGGGATAAAAAGCTAAATTGCCTTAATTTCCTTCAATGTCAAATGATTTACTTTTTATCAGTGACATCAGCCTCAGATCCTTTCCTAACTAGTTTCTGGGAATAGGACTAACCTTAACTATATTTTATTTTTTATTACTTTTTTATATTTATATTACTTTATTTTTTATTTATATTACTATATATTTATTTATATTATTTATTTATTTATTTATATTGATATAAATATAAATTATATTTATATTACTTGTATATTTTATATTTATATTACTTTTTAGAAACTAAAAATAATAATATAAATATTATGATATATAATTATATGTTATATAATTATGATTCCCATGCATATGTTTTGAAAATAAAAAGCTTAAAAAAAGAATAGACAATGAAGAAATAAAACTCACTCTTTGTAGATCATATACTTAGGTAATCCTAGAATATTACCCAAAAACTTATTTTAAAAATTAACTGCTTTAGCAAAGTTCCAGGATATAAAATAAACCCAAACATATCATCAACATTTCTATATATAACTGGCAAAACCCATAAGCAAGAGATAGAGAAATTTCATTTAAAATTACTGTAGACAAAATAAAATATTTGAGTGTCTACCTGACAAGACATACCCAGGAACTACATAAATATAATTATAAAAAAACTTCTCATAAAAATAGTCAGATCTAAACAATTGGAAAAAATATTATTTACCTCTGAGAAGCCTGAGCTAATATAATCAAAATGACAATTCTGCCTAAATTGGTTTACTTGTCCAGTGCCATACTAATCAAACTGCCAAAATATTATTTTGTAGAAGTAGAAAAATTAATAACAAAATTCATCTGAAAGAACAAAAGGTCAAGAATATCAAGGGAATTAATGAAAAAAATTACAATGTATGGAGACTTAGCAGTACTATATCTAAAACTTTATTTTAAAGCAGCAGTAATCAAAACTATTTAGTACTTAATGAGAAACAAAAGTGGTGGATTAATGGAATAGGTTAGATACACATGAAACAATAACCAGTGAATATAATAACATAGTATTTGATAAACCCTCAAATTCCAGCTTCTGGAATAAAAACTCACTATTTGACTAAAATTGCTGGAAAAACTGGCAAATGATATGTCATCTCCCATACTAAAATAAGATCAAAATGGGCACATGACTTGGGTATAAAAGGTGATACCATAAGCAAATTAGTTGAGGAAGGGATAATTTATCTTTGAAATCTTTGTAGAAAAGAGGAATTTATGATCAAAGAAGAACTAAAGTACATTATGAAAGGCAAAATGAATAACTTTGATTACAGTAAATTAAATGTTTTTTTGCACAAACATAACCAATAGAAACAAAATTAAAAGGGAAGTACAAACCTGCAAAAAATATTATGGCCAGTGTTTCTAATAAAGTTTTCATTTCTAATTTATATATGTATGTGTATATATATATGCACATATATATAATATTTATGTATATATAAATAATTTGTATCAAATTTATAAGAATAAAAATCATTCTCCAGTTAATGAATGGTCAAAGGATTTGAACAGATAATTTTCAGATGACAAAATTAAAGCAATCTATAGTTACGTGAAAAAATGCTCTAAATCATTGTTGATTAGATAGATACAAATTAAAACAACTCTAAGGTGCCACCATACATCTCTCAGATTGGCTAAGATGGCAGAAAAAATGATAAATATTAGAGGGGATATGGCACTAATGCATTTTTGGTAAGAGTTGTCAAATGATCCAACCATTCTATAGAGCAATTTGAAATTATGCCCAAAGGGCTATAAAACATACTCTTTGATTCAGCAGTGCCATCATTGATTCTGTATCCCAAGGAAATCATAAAAGAGAATAAATGAATCACATGTGCAAAAATATTTGTAGCAGCTCTTTTTGTAGTAGCAAAGAATTGAAAAATGAATAGATGCCCATCAGTTGGGGAATGGCTAGACATGCTATGGTACATGGAGATAATGGAATATTATTGCTCTGTAAGAAGTCATGAACAAGCTGATTATAGATTATAGAAAGGCCTGGAAAGATTTACATGAATCAATGCTGAGTAAAACAAATTGAACCAGGAAGACATTGCATATAATAACAGCAAGAATGTACAATGATCAACTGTGAAAGGTTTGGCTTTTCTTAATGGTTCATTGATCAGAAGCATTCCCAATAGACTTGACAGAAAATGCCATCTGCATCCAAAAAAAAAAAAAAAAAAAAAAAAAGATCTAAGGAGACTGAATGTAAATCAACACAAGCTATAATCACTTTTTTTTCTTTTTTTTTCTCTTCTATGGTTTTTCCCTTTTGCTCATATGTGAGTATTATAAATGTGCATTCCATGTGCATTCCCACAGGATAAAATCTGTACTCTTTAACTTGATGTTCAAAGCCTTGTATAATCAAAGTCTTTTAGAAGAATAGAATGCAACATTTTAGTACCAACTTAAAAACTACTCCTTTTAAGATGTGTTCATTGACCACTGTAGTACATAGTTATTATCTGCACCACTTTAGAACTTCATATTTTCTTTATTTTATTTTATTTAATATTATATTTCACAATTCTCTTAAATACTACAAAATTGCTTGCTATTAGGATTCATGAATAATTGTTTATATATTTTTTTATTTCCTTTTGTAACTAACATAGTCCCTTAACAAATCTTCATTATCCAAAAATTTCATACAAATAGCTAATATGAATTTCTATTGATTGATTCGTTTCTGAAGCAGTAATTATTTTTCTTTCTTTTGTGAATATATATCTCCTTTATATTTTATGACTGAAAGTGGAATAGTTATTCAGAACACAAACTCAAGTGATGATTTGCATGGACCCTGGAATCAGTTTCATTTCCATTTGTGAATGGTTGGTTTCCATTTTTACCAGCTAAGATATCTTCTTCTTTTTTTTAATTTTATAATAATTTTTTATTGACAGAACCCATGTCAGGGTAATTTTTTACATTATCCCTGACACTCACTTCTGTTCCAATTTTTCCCCTCCCTCCCTCCACTCCCTTCCCTAGATGGCAAGCAGTCCTATCTATATATGTTAAATATGTTACAGTATATCCTAAATACAATATATGTATGCAGAACCCAATAGTTCTCTTGTTGCACAGGGAGAATTGGATTCAGAAGGTAAAAATTACCTGGGAAGAAAAACAAAAATGCAAATAATTTACATTCATTTCCCAGTGTTCTTTCTTTGGGTGTAGCTGCTTCTGTCCATCATTAATCAATTGAAACTGAGTTAGGTCTCTTTGTCAAAGAAATCCACTTCCATCAGAATACATCTTCATACAATATCATTGTTGAAGTGTAAATGATCTCCTGGTTCTGCTCATTTCACTTCAGCTAGGACATCTTCTTTGGGTATGGGGGGGCACATTTTATTAAAGTGTCAGAATTAATTTAAAGACTCAGTCAGTTATAGCCTTATTAATGCTGTTTAGTTCAAACACTCAATCAGTTATACTCTTACTATTCCTCAAATCTGAAATCAATTGATCTACTAGCCTCAACTTCCTTTAGTAGCAGAGATTATTTACTTTCATTACTGATAAAAAGTTTGACAATAAAAAAAGAGATACAATATAGGTTGCCACTTGAGAATATCATGAGTCAATAAATCGGTCTGTATTAGTATCATTCCCTCATTCATTAACACAAGAAGATATTTACCTGTTTAGATCCCTGAACGTTCTAAACTTAATAGTATAGAGTGATTTAATAGAATCATAGGAGAAAAAAAGGATTACACCTAAAAAACTAATGGGCAATTGGGATTAAAAAGTAAGATAAAACAGAGCCAAGCAAAGAAGATAGAATTAGATAGATTTATAACCATCAGATTAAGGGTATTTTACCCCAGGCAACATTTTTGAATTTTTGAAAAGGGGATAATTGTGTTTCAACATAATTGGTCATATTTGTGATCATATATTACAACATAATTATTTTATACATGTAAAACATAGAACTCAATGAAAAATTTAATATAACAATCCAGAAGAAATATAATAAAAATATTAAAGACTAATTATTAGGCATTCATTAAGGTCAAACATTATATATATGAAAATGTTATTAATATTCTTATAACTGTTATCTCTACTAAAGTAATTTGAAAAAAAATTTTGGAACTGGCTTGTCTATGATAGACTGATTTAAAAACAAACAAAAAGGGTAAGAAAAGGTAAAAGGGAGTAATTATATTACAAAAATGAAAAAGGAAAGGAAAACAGAGGAATCAGGTGAGAGTAAAGGGCTGGGATATTGGAAACTTAATCTCAAATGGGTCGTTGAAGAAACACTATCTAAGTCTGGAAAGATATACACATTTTATGAACATGTAGAGAGGTGAGAAAACTGTGAGAAAGGGTTGAGGTGGGACTTTTATAAGTATCTATAAATTGGCATTTGAGAGGTGATAGGAGGTACTTTTGGAGGGGGTTTTGATTGAAACTGAAGAGTTCTAGATTTCCACAGACTGTGCATAGTGTCCATGACATAAACATAGTTAAGATCTCCTATACTAGTAGTATATACCTATACTTATACCCAGTAGGAAAGGGTAGATTTATAATGCCTCACAATCTTTTGTAATTCAGGTTTTGAAAGCCTAAATATGCAATATTTAGATGGCTATTGATGATGATCCTAGAAAAAGGAAATTATCTAGCAATAAGCTGGGACTAGCATCTTAGTTCTGCTTTATGAAAGATTACTCTATCTGTTTAGCTCCTGGAGCTCTGCCAAAGCATCTCTTGTGCCTTCCATAAAGAGAAAACAAGAAAATGTAAAGAACAATGTCAACCAGGAATGTTTTTGAGAAACATGATCTGCTATTTTAAATGAAGTCCTAGAAATGGAAATATATCTAGAAATAGGTGACATTTTGACCTATTTTAAAATAAAGATAATAAAAAATTGCTGGTTTCTACATTTTTTTATCTTTTCTTTCTCAACACTTGTCTACCAAGGTAGTTCAAACATTCATATGTATAAATACACACACAATTATGCATACACACATAGAGAGTCATATATAGGTTTTGACTCTAAAATCTATAATATAATGAGGTATATTGTTGCAGTTAAATTTGTGCTACTCCATGAGTCAAGGAAGCTGCCAGGACCTTTCTTCCTTGATTTCCCTTAAGATTTTTAAAGATTCCTTGTGACCAAAGATGAACTAGAGACCATTACTGATCACAGAATAGAAAATTTCGATTACATCAAATTAAAAAGCCTTTGTACAAATAAAACTAATGCAAACAAGATTAGAAGGGAAGCAACAAACTGGGAAAACATTTTCACAGTTAAAGGTTCTGATAAAGGCCTCATTTCCAAAATATATAGAGAACTGACTCAAATTTATAAGAAATCAAGCCATTCTCCAATTGATAAATGGTCAAAGGATATGAACAGACAATTTTCAGAGAATGAGATTGAAACTATTACCACTCATATGAAAGAGTGTTCCAAATCATTATTGATCAGAGAAATGCAAATTAAGACAACTCTGAGATACCACTACACACCTGTCAGATTGGCTAAGATGACAGGAAAAAATAATGATGAATGTTGGAGGGGATGCGGGAAAACTGGGACACTAATGCATTGTTGGTGGAGTTGTGAACGAATCCAACCATTCTGGAGAGCAATCTGGAATTATGCCCAAAAAATTATCAAATTGTGCATACCCTTTGATCCAGCAGTGTTTCTATTGGGCTTATATCCCAAAGAAATACTAAAGAAGGGAAAGGGACCTGTATGTGCCAAAATGTTTGTAGCAGCCCTGTTTGTAGTGGCTAGAAACTGGAAAATGAATGGATGCCCATCAATTGGAGAATGGCTGGGTAAATTGTGGTATATGAATGTTATGGAATATTATTGTTCTGTAAGAAATGACCAACAGGATGAATACAGAGAGGACTGGCGAGACTTACATGAACTGATGCTAAGTGAAATGAGCAGAACCAGGAGATCATTATACACTTCGACAACGATATTGTATGAGGACATATTTTGATGGAAGTGGATTTCTTTGACAAAGAGACCTGAGTTTCAATTGATAAATGACGGACAGAAGCAGCTACACCCAAAGAAAGAACACTGGGAAACGAATGTGAACTATCTGCATTTTTGTTTTTCTTCCCGGGTTATTTATACCTTCTGAATCCAATTCTCCCTAAGCAACAAGAGAACTGTTCGGTTCTGCAAACATATATTGTATCTAGGATATACTGCAACATATCCAACATATAAAGGACTGCTTGCCATCTAGGGGAGGGGGTGGAGGGAGGGAGGGGAAAAAAAATCGGAACAGAAATGAGTGTCAATATAAAGTAATTATTAAATAAAAAATTAAAAAAAAAAAGATTTTTAAAGATTCCATTGTAAGGGGGCAAACCCTGTCCTTTAATTCTGATTTCACATTAGCTTTTACTTTCACATATTGGTAAGAATTATACTTCTTAGAGTCTTCAGTAACTTAGTTCCCTTGGCAAAGCAGGCAGTCCAAATTTTGCTAGAGGAATGTTACAAAGGGAAGGCAGTTAAGGAAATGAGAACTGGGAAAATGAAGTGCATTTGTAAGGAGATCATTTAATGTATTTATCCCATTAAGCCAGGTACCTAATTGAATGGAACGGATGTTCCAGTTGTCTGTATGGCTTCCGTTCAGGGGATTCAGAAATCCTTGTAAGGAAAAATAAAGATGCCTATGTTTATATCAATATTTGATAATGACATCTATATGTAGACGTTATATTCCTTCCTATGGCTAGAGGCAGCAAATAGCCTAAAAAGAAGAAAAAAAAAAACATTAAATGAAGATGATATGGGAAAAAATGAACTTAGAAATTAAAGAGGAGTGGACAATATCAGACTTAAATGTAGTCTGCTGCCATTCAAAGACTGAGTCCTTTATGGATGAAAATAGGTATTAACACTATCTCCCTTCTAAAATAACTTTATTTTTTGTAAATATATTTTAAAATTACTTATATAAACATCCCCCCCCCAGTGAAAGTCAATAAGTGACTCAATTTTTTGATGGAATAAACTATAATGCTTCAGATACATTTAATAAATGTGTGCTGAATTTAACCAAATTTCCATTTTCTACATTTTCTTTACCTAATGTGCTCTTTATTTATAAATAGTACTGCGCTCACTTCATCTTTCTGAGCAGTTTTCTGAGTAGGATTAATTTTTTATTTCAAGGAAATTTATCTATCCTTCATACAAATGGCATGGTTATTATTATGTTGGTAAGTTTTGCTTTATTATGCATTATTGTTATGCATGTGCTAGAGACTAAGTAATGGATTCATTTTCATAAACTTTATATAAACATAATATGTGTAATAAAAGTATTTATTGTGATTTTAATTGATAATTCTGGAAGAGGATGCACTAATGGACATTCTGCCTGTATACTATTCTATAACCACAGGCAATAGAATTATCAAAAGAGAAAAACAAAGACAATCAAAAAGCATAATTGAAAGTTGGTAATGTTTCCTCAGGAATTGGCTAGGGTATAGTACAGGAAGAACAGGAAGAGAATAGGTTTATGTTTTGTGTGAGTGATAAAGGAAAAATTCATTTTGTTAAGATTCTTCATAAATTAGATCAAGACAAAACTTCAACACCGTTTGATTCTGAATTCTATATAGGAAGCTTATTCCAATCCTAAAGGCAGTGATGAGATGGGGTCATTTAAAACATTTTAAGTTTTTTTAAAACCTTCTTCTTTCTTCATTGTCTTTCCCATGCTCTTTTTTTCTTTTTTTGAGCTCTGGCAAAGTTTCATTTCTTTTTGTTTGCTTTTTCACTCTGAGCAGCTAGATCTAACTTCTGGACAAGTACTTTCTGCAACATCATCTTACTATTATCACGTTGTCATTATCCTTACCAACATCATTATAGAAGTTCAAGTACAGGAGACTGATTAGCTCCTTTCATAATACCAGCATGTGATCAGGGTTCACATCCATGAATCTGATTAATCAGTCTTCACAGAGCCTTGCGACAGAAATTAAGTATCGGTTTTTTTTTTTTTTTTTTTTTTTTTTTTTGCCATATAGAGGAGCAAGCTAAAAAAAACCAAAAAACAAAAAAACAAAAACCACAAACCATTTTGGCCTCTTTTCATTGAAATAATTCACATTATGCATTGTTAAAAGTGTAATGCTACACATATTGTTGGAGTTTTTTGATTGTTGATTTGTTTTCCTGATTTTTTTTTTCTTTTATATTCACTGTTGTAAGGAATGACTGGGTGGGGCCAAAATATACTGATGTAAAAATGAAAGCTGTCAACAAAACAGGAATTTGAAAGATGGAAAGGAACAGTATATGACTAAAAATGGACTATGTAGCATAGTGTGGGATAAAAAATAGAATTAGAATACACACACACATACACACACACACACACACCACACACACACACACATATACTCCTGCTCAGAATTTCAGCTTCATATTATTTTATAATAGAGCAAGTTATCTAACTTTTTTGAATTTCTGTTGCCTCATCTGTAAAATAGTGATAGTAATATTTATATTATCATCTTTACAAGTCTGTTGCAAGGATTCATTGAAATAATGCACACAAAGAATTACGTAACAAATTTCATATAAATGTGAATTATTATTACTTTTACAATATTTTTATCTTTAAATTTATTTTTGACATATAGAAAATGTTAAAATAATCTTAAAAATCACATACATTATTATTAATTCATAACTTTTCACAGTTTAAAACTGGAAGAAATTGGTATGTAACTTCGAAGAAATAGGTCAGCACAGCACAGGCTGCATAGCAATGTTCTGGAGGTAGGACTAGCAATATTTGAATGCAAATTTCTAACAACTTTTTTCATATAGAATATCAAGAAAATTGAAAAAATATTATTAGAAACTCGACAGGGAAATTGTTGAAATCACAATGATATACAATAATTTGAAGATTGTGACTCTGACATAGTAGAATTTAAGTTGTTAAGGAAGTAAATGTCTCTACTGGACCTCAAAATTTCCACTTTGATAATGGATAGCTTGATATATTGCTTTCTCCACTGAATCTTAAGTACACACAATTCCTCATGATCACTGCAGTTTCCAAGCAATTCTTAAATCATTATGATGAGTCTGTCTTTAGAGAATTTCAAAATCTGAGTATAAGGAGATCTTGGTGGTTGTTTATGCCAAATCATAAACCAAAGAAATTTCTGCTTTAAATCCTGAATAACTGGACATCTAGTCTTTGCATGAAGATTTCAAAGGAAGGAGTTCTTAATCCAACCATCCCTATTTTGGATAGCGCTAATGGTTAGAAATTTTTTTTCAACAGCATGGTACATTTGAATGAACTTCAGTTCCTGAATTATAGCATCTTATTTCCACATTGACACTTGCCACCTGTGTGGCTTCGCTCACCAACTGAACTTCCCTAGGTTTTGGTTTCTTTTTCTGTAAAATGAAGGGATTGAACTCTCCTAATTTTAGATATATGAATCAATGATCTTGGGTGATGTCTAAATTTCCTTCTTTGAACAAAGTTACATTAGCAGCTGACAGGAAGATAGACTGATACGTAGAGAGAGTTGAGGCATAAAATTAAACCAGAAGGCTATATTATAGTAGGTCAGGAGTGGGGTGATCAAGGTGTCATATATCAGTATGGTAAGTATGCAAGTATAAAGAAGAGGGCTTTTAGGAGAGAGATCACGAAAGCAGAAATAACATTTGTTAACAGATTGGATATGTGGACTCAGTGCCAATAATGAGTCAGGAATGAAAGCATGCTTGTGAGTATAAAGCACTGGAAGGATGTCAATGCCAGAATAAGTGGGAAGATGGTAAAAGAAGAACTTTTCATCTTCATTTCTTGAAACTAAGTGTGGGTATATATACATCAAGTTTAAGCATATTGTTAAAAAATCTTACACCCAATTATCCATACACTAAACTTTGTTTCCTACTAAATTTTATTTCTTTTTAATACACATTGCTTCATGAATCATGTTGTGAGAGAAAAATCAGAGCAAAAAAGAAAAACCATGGGAGAGATTTAAAAAAAAGAAAAAAAAATTAGTATAGCATGTATTGATTTATATTCAGTCTCCTTAGTTCTTTTTCTTGATGCTGATAACATTTTTTGTCCAAAGTCTATTGAGACTCCTTTGGATCACTGAATCACTGAGAAGACCCAAGACTTTCATAGTTGATCATTCCACATTGCTGTTATTGTATATAATGTATATACAATTAGTATTTTTTTGCTAATTTCACTCAGCATCAGTTTGTGTAAATCTTTCCAACCCTTTCTAAAATCATCTAGTTCATCATTTTTTTAATAAAACAACAATATTTCATTACCTTCATTTGCCACAACTTGTTCAGCCATTCCTCAATTGATGGGCATCTACTCATTTTCCAATTCTTTGCTACCACAAAAAGAACTGTTATAAACATTTTTACACTTGTGGGTCCTTTCCCATCTTTTATGATTTCCTTGGAATCATAGTAATGGCATTGCTGGATCAAATGATAGGCACAGTTTTATTGACCTTTGGGCATAGTTCCAAATTGCTCTCCAAAATAGAGGATCATTTCATAACTCCACTAACAATGCATCAGTGTCCCAGTTTTTTAACATCCCCTCCCCAACATTTATCATTATCTTTTCGTATCATCTCAGTGAATCTGAGAGGTTACACTGAACTTCTTTCTTTTACCTCAAGAAATGAATAGTTAAGTCAGAACTACCTACCCTTTTCCCATATAACAACCTTCACTTTTGTTCTCAAATTTCATAGATTCCCTAATCCATTGTTTCATTTTACTTAAATTTCTAAGTATTTCACTTACTTTTCTCATGGGACTTACCCTGTATTATCAACTACTTTTTCTCTATAATTCCTGAGACTTCCTCCAGGCTTTAATTCTTAAAAAATCTGTAGGTAATCCTTTTTAGATCCTTCAAAATTTGTTTTATATTCTCCATAATTTTCCTTGATCCTACATTTCTCTTAAATAAGTTTCTGGACTTAAAGATTTTTCTACAAATTTTCCTCAATTTACCTGAAATTTTGCCAAATTTATTTTTCCAATTGTGCTTCTGATGTGTTCCCCTAATTAGGAAAGCCTTCCTAATAATTTCCTCAGCCTGTTAGCTTTATATTCAGTCCTTTTCTCATGCCTTCTACTCTTATATACCCAGAAAATTGGAACTAGGATGTTCTTTTGATATTTTCTAATTAAATAATCTAGTTTATCCTACTCTCCAATAGTCTTATTGTGTAAGCATATGTGCATGTCTATAACTGCATTAATGTGATTCAGAGCTAGAAAGCTAGAAATCATCTAGGCCTTGGGTTCTTTATGGTTTTTTTTTTTTTTTTTTTTACCATGGGCCACTTTGGCAGTTGTCTGAAGCCTATGGAGTGCTTCTCAAGCTAATGATTTTAAATGTGTAAAATAAAATATATAGGAAAATGAAGTAAACAAATTATGTTTTGAAAGATTTGTTGAATCTTTGAAAGATATGAAATATGAAAGATTCATATTTTTAAATGTCATAGACTTTAGATTAAAAACCCTGGTTCTTAGTTAAATATTTTAAATTTTACATAGGAAGTTATTTATATCCAGAATGGGAATAACTATTCAGATAGTTAAAATATAGTCAAATCAGAGTCAATATTCAAAACCAGGTGACCCTAAATTACCCTTTCCACTTTACCACAAAAAGTATACATTATTATTGATTTGTGAATATATAAGGCATATGTGGATACATATATACACGTGTCCATGTGCAACAAATCCATACTTAAATTCATGAATATATATATATACATATGTATATAATAGGATGGAATATGTGATTTAATTTGTATGGAAAAAATAAGTAAATTGCTTTTTCTAATGCAGCTGTTATAGAACGTTAACATCATCACACATCACACATATATACATATACATGTAAGCATGGCATTGTAGTTAATAGATTGGCCTCTAAATCAGAAAGATCTGGCTTCAAATTCTCTTTTTCATATACACTATCTGTGTGTGATCATGGGCAAATCACTTAACCTTTCATTACTTCTGATAACTATCCCTTTTATATTGTAAATTGCAGTTGGGTTGATGATTTATAACAAATAAGTGAGTTTCTACATTGGGATTTCCCTTCCTTCTACTAATAAAATCATGTTTGAAAACAAAATACAATTATTAGCTTCAGATATATTCATTAAATTTTACTTATTCTCTTGTGATAAAACCACCAATTCTAATATTTTATTCTTCATTAGTGTTGGCTAGAAAGAACAGTGGATGTAATATTGGACTAATATTAGACTTGGGACCTAGAAAACCTAAATTCAAATGCTGTCTCTAAACTAATTCATTGCGTGACTTCTGGAAAGTCTCCTAATCTCTCTCAGTCTCACTTTCCTCATTTATAAAATGAACATGATCTCTTCCAGTGTTTTTGTGTATATCAAATGAATAATATAAATTAACCTTCTTTGTAAGCCCTATAATACATTTTTTTAAAACTAAACTAATAGCACATTAGAGATATGGTTTAGAGATAAGAAGAATCACTATCTTTTGTTTCCTTTCTTCAAATGCTCAGAAACATTTTTACTGATTTTAAGGTTTTACAGAAAGCCAAATCTCCTAGAACATCCTAATAGACATATCTTCTGAACTTCCTTTGTCTATAATAATTATCACGGTAATTATGATAATGACAATGATAAAGACCTCACTAAGTAAACTCACTTCTCTCTTAAGATTATTTTTGTTTTGTTTTGCTTTGATGAGGAGGCTACTGATTAAAATACCACACACACACACACACACACACACACACACACACACACACACACACAAAGTATTGACATTGGACTACTTTTATACATTTCACTCCTTTTCCCTCAGTAAAAAGGTTTATCTGCTTCCAGTATAGAAGGGGAAAGTTATGCTAGACATTTACTGAAGTAATGTCTTAATCTTCTCTAAAAGAAAAGACCAAATCACAGAACTGATCATTGAATAATGTTGCTGTTGCTATATACAGTGTTCTCCTAGTTCTACTCACGTCACTTAGCATCAATGAATGTTAGTTTCTTCAGTATTCTATGAAATCATCCTACTGAATTCTTCCTGTGCAACAAGAGAACTGTTTGGTTCTGCAAACATATATTGTATCTAGGATATACTGCAACATATCCAACATATATAGGACTGCTTGCCATCTAGGGGAGGGGTGGAGGGAGGGAGGGGAAAAATCGGAACAGAAACGAGTGCAAGGGATAATGTTGTAAAAAAATTACCCTGGAATGGATTCTGTCAATATAATTATTATTAAATAAAAATTAAAAAAAAAGAAATCATCCTACTGATCATTTCTTATAGAATAATATCCCATTATTATATTCCATAATCATAAATTATTCAGTCATTTTCCAGCTGATGGGCATCTACTCAATTTCCAGTTCCTTACCACTACAAAAAGGACTGCTACAAACATTTTTGCACATGTGCACATGTTCAGAAAAATGTGCACACATTTTTCCCTTTTTTGTGATCTCTTTGGGATACAGGCTCAGTAGAGACTTTCTGACTTTGAAGAGTCAAAATTTGAGTCAGTTCTCTTTATATTTTAAAAATAAGGCCTTTATCATAATTCTTCTATGTAAAATTTCCCCCGGTTTATTGCTTCTCTTCTAATCTTGTCTGCATTGTTTTTATCTGTACAAAAATTTTTAACTTAATATAATCAAAATTATCCATTTTGCATTCCATATTGTGCTCTAGTTCTTCTGTGGTCACAAATTCCTTCCTTCTGCACTGATCTGAGAGGTAGACTATCCTTCATTCTTCTAATTTGCTTATAGTATCACTCTTTATGTCTAAATCATGAACCTATTTCAATCTTATCTGACCAATTTTACTACATGTAATTTAATATTTCAACAAAAAGATATATTGATATTCATATAGAGGAAATATGTTTCCATTTAAAGAGAAAAGTTTCAAACTGTTCCACAGCTCTTTTGTTAATATTACACTGTCTCAGTCATTGTTTGCTCAGATTCTTTCCTTCTATATATTATCCTTTACTTCCTACCCCTGTCCCAATCTCATCTACTTTATGAACTGTTTCTCCTTGAATCAGCTACTTCTATTCACAAAACTGCACTAAAGTAGATTGAATATGAGGACAATTATCTGGTTATCTTTCTTTCAAATATTGTAATTCTTCATGATATTCTTGACACTTAACAAGTAACAATAAGAATATTATTAAAGAACAATAAGATAAAACTTAAAATTATTTTCTTAAAAATATTTCTGGTTAATTTTATTAAATAGTAGATGTATATCCTGATTTAAGAAATTCTTATGTCCTTTAAATCACTATTGATCAGAGAAATTCAAATTAAGACAACTCTGAGATATCACTACACATCTCTCAGATTGGCTAAGATGACAGGAAAACACAAGGATGAATGTTGGAGGGGATGTGGGAAAAGTGGGACACTAATACATTAATGGTGGAGCTGTGAACAGATCCAGCCATTCTGGAGAGCAATTTGGAGCTGTACTTAGAAAGTTATCAAACTGTACATACCCTTTGACCCAGCAGTTCTCTCAGCCTATATCCCAAAGAGATCTTAAAGGAAGAAAAGGGTCCTACATGTGCAAAAATGTTTGTGGCAGCCCTTTTTGTAGTGACAAGAAACTGAAAACTGAATGGATGTCCATCAGTTGGAGAATGGCTAAGTAACTTATGGTATATGTATGTTATAGAATATTATTGTTCTATAAGAAAGGATCAGGAGGATGATTTTAGAAAGACCTGGAGAGACTTACATGAACTGATGCTAAGTGAAATGAACAGAACCAGGAAATCATTGTACACAGCAACATCAATATTCTATGATGAGCAATTCTGATGAATGTGGCTCTTTCCAACAACAAGATGATTGAGGCCAGTTCCAATGATCTTATGGTGAAGAGAGCCATCAACACCCAGAGGGAGGACTGTGAGAACTAAATGTGGATCACAACATAACATTCTCACTCTTTTTGTTGTTGTTTGCTTGCATTTTTTTTTACTCATTTACTTTCTTTTTTATCTGATGTTTTGTGCAGCGAGAGAATTGCATAAATATATTTATACATATTGGATTTAACATATATCTTAACATGTTTAATATATATTGGATTGCTTGCCATCTAGGGGAGGAAGTGAGGGGAAGGATGAGAAAATCTGAAACACAAGGCTATGCAAAAGTCATTGTTGTCAAATTATCCATGTATATGTTTTGAAAATTAAAAAGTGTTAGGAGTTCAAATGTTGGAGTTTGTTCTTCTCAAGGCACAGCCGGTTTAGAGGCTTAGAGCCCTTCGGATGTCTCCAAATCCAAAGGTTCTGCCCTTCAGCCTCTGCCTCTGCTTTCTTCTGCCTCCAACAGAGATGGAAGATCTCTCTTATCTCCTTCTGGGGAGCCCAGCACCAACTTGCCGCGGAGAGAGGGCTTCTGGCGTAGCTCCACTGAAATCCCAAAAGTGTTCTCTGCAGCAGAGTCGTTTCTCTCGAGTCTAGCGCGATCAGCCAGCCAAGAGGAAAAAAGTGTATTCTGCCATAGATCCTTCATCGCTGGCTTTTTATCTGCCTCTTCTGAGAGAATGGGATTATGGGTTTTCTCCCATAGTGCTCTCTGGCCCAATGACTTTAAGGGAGGTGTGAACTCTCTTGAAGTTAGAAAGTGTACTTTGTGAAGCTAGCATACTTGTGGAGTCCAATGAGTAAAGGTGGGAACACAAGCCTTGTCTTGATTAGTTCTACTTAGTACCTTGTTTCAGGTTCTGGCCAAAACAACTTCTTGTAAGATTAGATCAACTCTAATTACTTAGCAGTTAGTAAGGATTCCAACAAAAAAGCTTTATAAAAAAAGAAAAAAATAAATTCTTACATCATTGTTTAATTATTTCTATATTTATTTTGAGATATTTCAAGGAACTTTTTTATAATAATAACTTTTTAGGTTTCAAATACAGGCAAAGATAGTTTTCATCATTTTCTAATCAAGCAATCTAATCTAATCATTTCTAATTAATAGTGATTTGGCATTTTTTTATCTGACTTAGATATGGCTTTAATTTCATCATCTGAAAATTTTCCATTTATATTTTTTGAAGTTCCTTATCTTATATAGGAATATAATCAGTAGGCAGAATACAAGCCCAAGTGCTCATCTACTTAGTTGTTTGAGTATGGAAAGGATCATAATTTCAGTTTTAATTGCTAGAATTATACATAATTTCATCTTATTATAGTCTCTCAGCTGTGTTTCCAGCCTTAGTCTGTGAGAATAGGATTTTTTTTAATCTCTTATTTACTATCCATCATGATTATAGAAATATATCTTTAAAAGAGTCATATAACTCTTATGGAAAAATGTTCCTTTAACTTGATATCAATTGTAGACAAGAGACATATAGTTAATCAATTATATTGGGAGAAGATCATAGGCATATGGGAAATTAGAATAAGCCAAGAGATAAAATTTTCCATTCAAATGTCATATGGGGAAATCAAGTTAGGTGAGTTCTAGCCAAGAATAGAAAGTTCTCACTTGAATAGACTTTTGGACCGGGAGTCAGGGAGAGCTTCATTTTACTAATGGTGGCAAGTCTAAAATATTCTCACAATATCTGTAACTGTACATGAGCCCCAAATTGTTACAACTTTTCTGTGCTATCATGAACTCAATCACTCTGCAAGAGTTACTGGGCTAAGTACGAGAGATATAAAGGCAAAACTTTCCTGCCCTGAGGAAGCTCATTTTGGGGAGACAATAAGCAAAAGCATACAGGATACATACAGAACATATTGAAAGTGATTCAGAAGGATGACAAGAAAATGAGAAAAATCTCTTGTAAAAGATGGAATTTGAACTAAATCTGAAGGAAGTCAGGAAATATTGATGAAGAAGAGCATTCCAAGCATGGATAATAGCCAGTATAAAGCCATAATATGGTCAGGAAACAGAGTGATATATACAAGTGACAGTAAATATTATTGGATCATATGGGGTATGTTAAAGGCAATAAAATGTCAGAATATGAGAAAAGCAGGAAGAAGACAGGTTAAAAACAACTTTAAAAGATAATTGAAGACTTGTGTTTGATCCTGGAATAAAAATCCTTAGAGCCAAGTGAGTTGTACGTGTGTGTGTGTGTGTGTGTGTGTGTGTGTGTGTGTGAATATGGTCAAACTTATAAGGTCCCTTCTGTATCTGAATGGATAATGTTCTGGCATTATAAGAGGCTTGAAGCAGGAAAACAAAACAGAAGGCTTTTGCAATATTCCAAACATTGTATGAAGAGGACTTGCACTAATATAGTACAGAAGTTAGCTTCCAGAAGATATATAGGATAGATATTGGTGAAACAGAAATGACAAGACTTGGTAACAGAATATATTTGTGAAGTTAGTGTCAGTGAGGAGTAGAATATTGCACCAAAGTTTCCAGTATTCATGACTGGGATTCAGTGATAACAAAATTCTAAAGAGAAAGGAGTTGGGATGAGGAAGGAAGATAATGCCTTCTGCCTTGGTCATTTTGAGTTTGAAGTAGTAATGAGGCATTCAGTTTGAGATGTCCAGTAGTCAGTGATAAGAGAATGCAATTAGGAGAAAAATTAAGCCTGAAAAATTGAGCTAAGTATCATATGCATAGAGATGAATAGAGTTTTATGGGGAAAAAACCCTATAGTATAAGATGGTATAAATTGTATTGGGTTTATTAAGTGGCAAAAGTAAGAAGGAAGGGCATTCTAGGAGTTGAGGCAATATGTTCAGAGATATGGAAAAAAAAAGATTAAATGTCATGTATGGAAGAATATTATACAGATCAATTTGGCTGGAACTGAGAATGCCTGAGAAAGAACATTGTACAATCTGATTGAAAAGATAGGCTGTAATCCATAATGTGAAGGCCTTTAAATGCCACATATGGGACTTTGCATCTAAAATTAGAGGCAGTTGGGAGCCACTGAGAAGCAAAGGAGATACTTAGATATTTGACTTTAAGAACATCAATTAATTGTATGAAGGATGAGAGAAAATCAGTTAAGGTCAAGAAAAGCTAAAATTCTTCCCCCCTACCCCCCAGAACTTAGTGCAATATCTTGTAAATAAAAGAAAGTTTAGTGTGGCAGGAAAAAATAAAAACTGAGGAACCTCAACTTAGAATTTATGTTACCACTTACTAATTGTCATGAGGGTATATAAATCATACAATTATTTGTATCTCAGTTTGCTCAAGTGTAAAATAAAAATAACAGTAGAGAGAGACTATAAATAGCCTTATGGTGTTCTGAAGATTTGGTGATATATAATTTATATCACACACACACACACACACACACACACACACATATATATAAAGGTTTGATAATGGTGAAATTTCATTTTTCTGATAGATATATAATTTTATCAGTGTGGCAGTAATGACTACAATCCTCAATCATTCTGTTCATGTAAGAGTCTCCAGGCATTTCTAAAAGCAACTTGTTCATCATGATTTATACAACAATAATATTTCATTACTTTCATCTACCATAACTTATTCAGCCATTCTCAAACTGATAGGCATCCACTTAATTTCCAGTTTTTTGCCAGTACTAAAAGGGATGCTACAAACATTTTTGACCATGTATATCCTTTCCCCTTTTTTATGATCTCTTTGGGATACAGGTCCAATAGAGATGCTGCTGGATCAAAGGTATGCACAGTTTGATAGTCCTTTGAGCATAATTCCTTATTGCTTTTCAGAATTAGATTAGTTCACAACTCTACCAATAATGTACGAATGTCTGCTTTTTCACATTCCCTCCAATATTCAATATTATGTTTTTCTTAATGAACCTGAGAGGTGCATAGTGATACATCAGAGTTTTCTTAATTTTCATTTCTTGAATCAATAGTGACCATTATCAATTAGAGAAAGACTTATATTTTTAAAAATTTGAGTCAATCTCTATGTATTTTAGAAATGAGGTCTTATCAGAAAATGAAAAACATTCCCACCAGTTTTCTGCTTTCCTTCTAATCTTGTGTGCATTGGTTTGGCTTGTACAAAATTTTTTAATTTCATATAATCAAAATTATCCATTTTGCATTTCATAATGCATTCTAGTTCTTTGGCCACAAATTCCTTCTTTCTCCACAGATCTAAGAGGTTGATCACCCTTTGTTCATTTAATTTGCTTATAATATTACTCTTTATGTTTGAATCACAAACTTGATATAAGGTATTAGGTGTTGGTCAATGCATACTTTATTGTCATGATATTTTCCAATTTTTCTAGCAATTTTTTGTAAAATATTCATTCCCCCTTCCTCCCCCTCCCTAAGATAGGCTGTTTGGGTTTACCAAAAATTAGATTACCATAATCATTGACTATTGTGTCTTGTGAATCTAAAATATTCCATTGATCAACTATTCATTTAATTTGCTTATAATATTATTCTTTATGTTTGAATCACAAACTTCGTATAAGGTATTAGGTGTTGGTCAATGCCTACTTTTCTGTCATGCTATTTTTCAGTTTTTCCAGCAAATTTTATCAAATAGTCAGTATTTTCCCCAGAAGATGGACTGTTTGGATTTACCAAAAACTAGATTACCATAATCATTGAGTATTGTGTCTTGTGAATCTAAAATATTCCATTGATCAACTATCTATTTTTTTAGTCAGTACCAAATGGCTTTAATTACCACTGCTTTACTATATAGTTTTAGGCATGGTATAGCTAGGCCACCTTCATTTGCATTTTTGTTCATTATTTCCTTTAAAATTCTTGAACTTTTGTTCTTTTAGATTAATTTTTGTTATTATTTTTTTCTAGTTCTGTAGCTAATTTCTGGTCAGTTTTATTGGTATGATACTGAATAAGTAGATTAATTTATTTAGAATTGTCATTTTTATTATATTAACTAGGCCAACCAATGAGCACTTGATATCCTTGCAATTGTTTGGATCTGACTTAATTTTGTGGCAAGTGTTTTGTAATTGTGTTCATATATTTCCTGACTTTGTCTCGGTAAGTAGACTCTCAAATATTTTATATTATCTATAGTTATTTAAAGTGTAATTTCTCTTTTTATTTCTTACTGCTGGACTTTGTTGGTAACATACAGAGATGATGATTATTTATGTGGATTTCTTTTGTATCCTGAAACTTTGCTACAGTTGTAAATTGTTTCTCATAATATTTCATTTGATTCTCTAGGATTCTCTAAGTATACCATCATGTCATCTGCAAAGAATGATAATTTTGTTTCCTCATTACCTACTCTAATTCTTTAATGTTTTTCTTGACTTACTTCTAAAGATAACATATTATACAATACTGAATAGTAATGTTGATAATAGGCAGCCTTGTTTCACCCTAATTTTACTGGGAATGGTCCTAGTTTATCCCTATAACATATGATATTTAATGATAGTTTTAAATAAATGCTACTGATCATTTTAAGAAAAACTCCATCTATTTCTACACTCCCTAATATTTGATTGAAAGTTTTTTCTGCATCTATTGATATGATAATAGAATTTTTATTATTTTTTCTTTAGATGTGGTCAATTATGCTTACAGTTTTCCTAATATTCAACCAGTTCTCAATATTAGAAAGAAATCCACTTGCTCATAGTATATAATCCTAATACAGTACCATAATCTTCAGGCTCATAATTTATTTAAAAATTTTGCATCAGTATTCATCAGGGAAATCAGTTTATAGCTTTATTTATGTTTTTTTCTACCTGCCTGGTTTATGTGTCAAAACCAAGTATATGAACTGATTCAACCATTCTGTAGAACATTTGGAACTATGCTCAAAAAATTATAAAATTGTGATCCAACAAAGCCATACAAGGTTTGTATTTTAAAGAGATCACAAAAAAGGGGAAAGGACCTGCATATACAAAAATTGTTATAGCAGCTCTATTTTGTGCTTGCAAAAAATTGAAAATTAAGAAAATGATCATCAATGGTGAAATGGTTGAACACGCTGTGATTTATAAATGTAATGGAATACTATCATGAAATAAGAAATGATAAGTAGTTGGATTTCAGCAAAACTTGGAAATATTTACATGAACTGATGTCCAGCGAGCATAACCAAAAGAACATTGTACATAATACAGTCTGAATGTCTATTGAAGCATACTTGATTTTTTTGACTTCCATTTTGTTTTTTTTTCTTTTTTCAAAACATGACTAATGTGAAAATATATTTAACATGATGATATATGTCAACGTATATCAGATTGCTTGATTCTTGGAGAAGGGGATAATTGAAGGAGTCCTACCAAATTCCTTTTATGACACAGATATGGTACTGATACCTAAAGCAGGCAGGATGAAAACAGAGAAGGAAAATTATAGAGAAGGGGAAGAGCAAAAAAAGATGTAGGAAAAATTTGGAACTTAATAACTTGTAAAATGAAAATTAAAAACTGTATATATAATTAGAAAAAATGCTATTTACAAAAAAAAAAAAACTAATAACATTTACTTGTAAATCCATCTGAGTTTGTATTTTGATCTTCCCTGTTGTTTTTTATGGTCAGGCTCTTTTTTTTTGTTGTTGTTGTTTGCTCATATTTCTATCTTATTTCCTGATCTGAACTTTATGTTAATGTTGAGATTTGTTTCTGGAATAGGTTGTGGAGAGTCAGGGGAGAGATATTGTCTCATGATTCATACTTTTCAGCTGCTGTTTTCAGAGCCTCAGGGTTTGAAAATTGTTGGTACTTCCTAGATAGTGTGATCTGGAGAGAGTTGTTGATCACTGCTCTACTGCTCTGCACTCTGGCAGGGGCCCTGATGTTTGGGATTACTATTCTTCATGGTCCATGATTCCTTGGTATGTGAATTAATATTATTACTTGAGGTCCTTAATCCATTATTTCATTTTTTCCCCTTGACTCCCTCCCCTAGATGGCAGATAGTACCATACATATTAAATATGTTAAAGTATATTAAATACAATATAGAGATATATAGTTATACAGTTGTTTTGCTACACAAGAAAAATCAGATTTAGAAAGAAGGTAAAAATAACCTGGGAAGAAAAATAAAAATGCAAGCAAACAATAACAGAAAGAATGCAAATGCTATATTGTGGTCCACATTCATTTCCTAGTGTTCTTACACTGGGTGTTGCTGGTTCTGTTCATCACTGATCAATTGCAACTGATTTGGATCCTCTCATTATTGAAGATACCCACTTCCATCAGAATTGATTCTCATATAGTATTGTTATTGAAGAGTATAATGATCTCCTGGTGCTGCTTATTTCATTTAGCATCAATTCATGTAAGTCTCTCCAGGTCTCTCTGAAATTATCCTGTTGGTCATTTCTTACAGAACAATAATATTCCATAACATTCATATCCCAGAATTTATTTAGCCATTCTCCAATTAATGGGCATCTATTCAGTTTCCAGTTTCTAACCACTACACAAAGGGCTGCCAGAAACATTTTTGCACATGTGGGTCCCTTTCCCTCCTTTAAGATCTCTTTAGGATATAAGGCCAGTCGTAACACTACTGATCAAAGGTATGCACAGTTTGATAATTTTTTGAGCATAGTTCCAAATTGCTCTCCAGAATGGTTGGATTCATTCACAGTTCCACCAATGATGATTCAGTGTCCCAGTTTTCCCACATCCCCTCCAACATTTGTCATTATCTTTTCCATCTTAGCCAACATGACAGTGTGTAGTGGTATCATTTCAGAAGTGATAAAAACTGATATTCTTTATGATATTAAACCAAAGGTTTCAAATTATTTAACTTCTAAAATATGTTCTTTTTACAATATTTCTAAAAGGTGAAAAAAAGGTCTTTGCCTGTTTCTACATAAAGGAACCTATTTCATTTGGGAGGACAATCCTAATTAAACATCAAGTAGATATATTCTCAACATTGTGTCTTAATGTTTATTCTCATGTTCTTAATTATTCCTTCTGCTGCCACACAGAAGAAATCTAAATTCTGTTCTTCAGGAATTAATTTTAGAAAGGTGAAGAAAGTGATTGTTCTTTTCCTATCCAAACCATATCCAATTTTTTTTCAACTGAGTCTTACACAATCCACCTTTCTGTCTCATCCTAAAGAATTAGCATGCAAAATTTAAAGATACATTCAGAAGAGTTATTGAATTTTTGCACAGAAACAATTAAGCAGTCCTACATAATTCAATAGAATAATTCAAAATGTTTGAAAAACATTACTTTTTTTAAGGAATTGCTTTCCTTACTTAATTTTTGTATTTTGTTTTTCAAACTCTTCTTCAAAGTTCTCATTTCCTTTCCCCATCTTCCTTCTAATTCTTTTTTAAGATTCATTTTGAACTCTTCCAAGAAACTAATTTGAATTAGAGACCAGTTCATATCCTCCTTTAAAAATTTATATGGAGGCATTTTGCCTTTAGTGTTTTGAGATTTGAGTTCTGTTCTTCCCTGTCTCCATAATAGCTATATATGATCAGAGATCTTTTTGCTTTTTTTTCTCATTTTTAAAGATTGAAGTCCGCTTCTAGGGCACAGGGAAGATTGTCCAATCTTCCTCTAGAGGGTTACAGTGACAGTGTCTTCATATTGGATTGAGGCCAGTGCTACAGGTTTTTCCACTGATCTGGGTGGACCTGTCCAAATCCCACCTGTTATTCTGGGATTAAGAGCTCATTATTTGCCTTCTGTCAAATGTGTTGCATTTGAGCACTCAAATCTAGTCTAGTGATCCACTGGTCTTCTTAATTAAGACAGAGTAGCCAATGCTACTGTATTTTGCTAAGAGACTCCCACTAGATTCTCCATGCAGTTGTTCTCTGCTCTAGATCTCCCTGTGCTGGGCTGCATGCCCCCTGCCCTATTGAGACAGAGATCTCCTGAAGTCCTTTCAATATATCTTCTGCTGGAAATTTGTTACACTTCAAATATTTATGGGTTCTGTACACTTCAAAATCCATTCAGAAGCTACATCTGGTATTGATTCTGAGGGAAGCCAGGAAGAGCTTAGGCAAAGATCTGTTTATTCTGCTATTTTGGCTCTGTCTCACTCCTTCCCCCAAAATACTTGTTTTAAGACTTTTAATGACAGTAGTTACTTTTTTCATGGAATGCTGAAGGATAAAAATCATACACATATGTAGACACATAGATATAGTGAGTGTGTTTTATGCACATATATGTAAATATAACAACAGATGTCTGCAAATGTATAAAATAAATATTAATCACCATTTGTAAAATAAAGTTATTAAAAGCATTACTAACCTGATATTATTCTCTCCAGAATTATTCATTAAAATGATTATTTGTTTAAAAGTACATTTTTTTTATTTTTTAAAGTTTTATTTTTTAAAGATTTGTCATATTTACTTGAAGAAAACAAAAAATGAAATTTTTTAAAATGGAAAATAAGAATTTCCTTTTCTAATTAAATTCAGTAGCTCAATTTTAAATGTCTAGAAAACGATATGTGAACAAATTAAACTTGTAATATAACATCCCCTATTCTTCATATCTAATTAAAGATGTTATAATGAACTATCGTATCTTATTCCTTTAAGTAATCATTTCTCCATGCATTATTCTGGTAAAATATATAAAATTTAACTTTAAATTTGTAAAGATCTATGCTATATCATTAATAGAACATTGTTTTCTTATCTCTCTGCCTCTTAGTGTCCTGAGTTCTCTTTAAACTTCAACTAAGTGTCTGTTGCTCCCCACCTTTTTATTTCACTCTTTCCCCAAAATTCAATATATTTCAGGTTATTTTAAAATGGTTTAATATGGTATGGTTAACAGAGGGTTAAATTTGGGACCAGGAAAACTTAAGGATAAATATTGTCTCAGATTCTTGTTAATTGTATCATCTTGGGCAAGTCACCTAATTCACTGTAGCCTTAGTTTCTTCAACTGTAAAATGAAGAATTTAGACTTGATGATTTCTAAGGTTCTCTCCAGCAATTAATCTATGATCCTTTTATCCTTTTCTATTTTTTTAAAACATCTAACCTCTATGAGTTCAAGAACTATATTACTATGTTTAATAATTGCATGCATAAGAAGACAATGTAATATCTAAAGATGTGTGTGTGTGTGTGTGTGTTTAGTTTATACATATACTCACACATATAAATCATTCCCAAGGTTTCTTTTTATAGTAATATAGGATCTTAGATTTAGAGCAATAAGGAAACTTAACTGTTTTCTAGTTGACATGTATAGAGTGAGTCCTATGGAAGTGAAGTGATCTGCCCCAGCTCATAAGATTGAAAATGACAAAGATAAGATTTAAAGTTTGCATTCTGCTTCTAATTATTTATTTTTTAATGATAATGGTGATGATGATGATGAATAGTTAGGAATTATAAAGTGCATACCACATGTTTGATACCGTATTAAGCACTTTACAAATATCATCTCATGTGTTCCTTACAATATCTTTGTGAGATAGTTGTTATTATTATTTTTATTTTACAATTGACAAAACAGCATAACAGATAAGTGTCTGAAATTGGATTTGAATTCAGGTCTTCTGACACCACTGTGCTGTTCATAGTACCACCTATCACATATGCATTCATTCAGTAAAAATTTATCAAATAACTACCATGTGCCAAGCATTGTGCTAAGCTCTGGAGATATAAAAAGATGCAAAAATAGTGTCTTTCTTCAAAAAAAGCTTTATGAAATATGAGATATAAAACATGTAAATGAATATACAAAAAGGAAACTACACACTGGATAAATAGGAAATAGTTAAAAGAGGAAAAGCATTGGAATATAAAAGGGTCAAGAATAGACTTGTAGAATGTGGAATTTTAAGTGGGACCTAAAGAAAGCCTAGAGCAAAGTGAGTAGTCAAGCAGTATCAGAGAAAGAGTTCCAGTCAGTCATGTAGAACAGTCAGAGAAAATGTTTGGAACTAAGAGATGGCATATCATATTGTTTGTGGGGCAATAACAGGTCAGTCACTAGATCAAAGTACTTGTTGAGGAATAAAGTACTAATGAAAAAAGAAAAAAAAAGAAAATTGAAAATTGAAAGCACTGAAAGAAAATTTAGATCTGAAAGACATTTTATTATATGAATGCAAACATTAAAATACTTTTAAAATCTTTCTAAAAAGACATTATGTGTTAAGAGTACCAAGAAACAACATAAAAAAAGAAATTCTAAAGATTCTCTTTTGGGGCCATAAATAAATTTAAAATGTAAATAAAAGGAGTACAAGCAAAAAATAAATTTAAGTTGAAACTTAATAATGGCATCTTGAATTATAAGTGGGGCAGAGACAGTGGAAAAAATATAATATATGTATATACACATTTATATGTGAATATGTATAGCTTTGGAAGCATACATTAATGATATAGAAAAAAGAGAACCCTAAGGGGCTGGATATTCAATTGATATAAAAAACATCACAAAAGAAGAAAAACTTCAAAAACATATCAGAAAGAATATAGAATAATTAAAACTAAGATGTAGTTGTTTAAAATTATCCTAATTGATAAACATATTAATTGATGAATATAACTAGAGAGGAAAATATGATGATATAAAAATACTATTTATAAAATATTGTTAAGTGTTTTATAATGTAATTTAGTGAGTACTCTCTCCTTGGACGTTTTTAAACAGAGAATGGGACATTACTTTGGGGAAATTTATGATAAGGAATTCTATTTTGTGTGTATGTTGAATTAAGCAGTTACTAAAGTCCTTTCTCTCAAATTCAATTATTTTTCACCATATAGGAGGGACATCTATTCATGCAGACCAAAACTAGATAAAGCTTAAGAAAATCTGCCTGAACCATATGGTGTAATTAAAGTATGAAAATGTATAGTGCTGTTGGAAAAGATCTTAGAATGCAGGCATTCTAATCCTCTCATTGTAGAAATAAAGAGGCTGAGAGAGATTTATATGACTTCGTCAAGATGATTTAGTTGGGCAGTAGCTGGGACAATCTTATATCCTACTCCAGGTTAAATTTCTTTCTACTTAATTATCATATTTCTCAAATGATTAGAAAAAGTTTCAATTGAGAAGCTATAAAATGGTAAATCATGAAGGTGTATTCATTTTAAGTATATTTGTGTGTACTTTAAAAGAAGAATGAATTACATTTACTTCACTTCTGAAATGTAACGTAGTTGCCACAAAAATTTACATTCCATACCAATAGGAGTTTTGTAAAATGAGAAAATCAAATTCTCTGTATCCATTTTTAATCATTCAGTTGATCTTTTATGAGGCTCATAAAAGAGTCTTAGCACAATATTTGGAAGGAAAATAGCACTGTAAAACAAATCACTAAAATTGGGAGACACAGCTTGCTACTTAGTAACTGACTGATTCTATTATATCCCTTGTCCCCTATGATTTTGTTTTTTATTCAATAAAATTGGACCAGAATTTGTATAATTTATCAGTGTTATAATGAAAATGCTTTGTAAATCTTAAAGTGTCATAGAAAATTTAGTTATTATTACCATGTTTAAAGAGTTTTGTAATCTCTTTTGAAATATATAGGTGTGAGTATATGTAAAGGGCAGGAACATTGGAGAAATATACTTAGGGTTCAGTATGATTGATTTAATCTTATAACAAATAATGGTTCCCTAGTGATATAATGATTGATTTATACTCAGTATGCTGTAATGATGTAGTTGTAATAGAGCATATAAACTGGGGACAAACTCAGCCAGAGGGAGACTTCAAGATAGAGATCATGGTGGTGGCTCTCCTGCTTCCTCCACTGAAACCAAGACCCATTCTTGAGGGCCTCTAGAAAGCTAGCCAGGACCCAGGTCAAGGAGTCAGACTATGAAGGAGATAACAAAGAATTTGGACTTTAACCCTGGCTATTCTCATGGTGATTACTCTGCTTAAACAAAGACTCAGAAAGTTCACCAGAACATTACATTTTGGCACCCGAACGTGGACTAAGGATCTACATCTGTGATCTGGAAATAGGTTGAGTACAAAAATAGACAAGCAGGGAATTTTGTTAAGGGCTAAACTAGTGTTTCAGCTGAAATGGGTCAAATGCTTAGAAAACAGCTTTCCCCATCCCAAATGAAGTGTGTAGAGTGCATAGTTAAACTTAAAAAAAACAAACAAACAAACAAAAAAAAAACAAGGTTTGATTGTAATATGGGAGCAGATCATTGGACTTTTAGAAACATTAAAGTACACATCCCCTTGTTTCTCAAAGGAAGAAGAATTAGATCGAGACAGTGGCAACTAGTAGGAGAGCAATTAATTCAATATTACAGTGATAATAGTCCTGATTCAATTCTTAAAGAAACATTCTATGTATATATTACAATTGGCTTTAGGGAATTACATAAGTTTTAGAATTAGGAAAAAGGAGAAAAAGCAGGAGGGGATACTGATAAAAAAGCTGAAAAACATGAAGAATTAGTTAAGAAAGGAGTTAAGTACAATGCCAATGAAATTAAGGAATGTGCTGCTTCACAGCAGGAGCTATTAGGGCATTTCCCATCCATTGACTTCCTCCCCTCCCCCGCTGCAATTAACCTTTCATGGGTGGAGGGAGAAGGAGGAAGAGAAGGGGCAGTGACACCATCAGCACTATCCATGCAGGAGATTTATCCACCCCCCCATGACAAGATTACAAAAGGCACTAGTTAAAACTGAAAAAAAGACAGGATAGATCTGATTTAAGAATAGAAGCATACCTTGTTATTCAAGAGTTTGACTCTTCAGATCCAGAAAGGAGAAGATACACTCCTTTTGATCTGGAAATTATCAATGATCTGAAAAAGGGTTGAACTCTTTATGGGGCTACATCATCTTATGTTTAGATGATATTAGAGAATTTGGCTTATGAAATTTCAATCCATAGTTATTGGAAGTCTATAGCAAGGACATGTTTAGAATCTGGACAAAACTTGGAGCTTTTGGAGTATTGTGAACTATGTAGAAAGCAAGACCAATGAAATAGGCAAACTGGAGTTAATATACAAATCACTTTTGACTAACTAGAAGGTATAGGCCAGTATGCAGATGCTTTAGCACAGATTAATTACCCTTTGATAGCATATGAGCAAATTGCTGCTACTGCTATCAGAGCATGGGGCACCCTCACAGGAAAACAAGATAAAGGGGAAGTCTTCATGAAAATGGAGCAAGGTTCAAATGAACCCTTTACTGATTTTGTGGGATCTGCAGACAGCTGTCATACGAACTATTGGTGAAAATGCAGCAACAGCAACAATGATACAGCAACTTGCTAGAGAAACTGTTAATGAGGTTTGTAGGAGAATTATAGTAGGACTACACAAAGATGCTCTTTTAGAGGAGATCATAACACTCTGTGCCACAGTGGGCACAAATGTCTTTTATATCCTGGCTATAATGCAGAACATGAGAAGACAGGGTCCCTTTTCAAGGACTTCCAGAGAGATTCGTCAATGCTTTCAATGTGATAAAGTGGGACATTTGAAATTTCAATGTTGGCATAGAGATAGAATGAGAGGACAGGGTGGGGTAACAAGATCCAAAACCCTATGTCCAAAATGCAACAGAGATTTCCATTGGGCATCAAAATGTAGACTGACTCCAGGAAAATGAGAGGCAGGGCCCAGCTCCAGGGCCACAGGCAAAAAACAGTTAGGTCATGATGATAGCCAAAGTTACACCCAGAGAGTCTTTAGAAGTTCAATATTAAGACATGATCAATCAGCCAAAAAGCAATCTGGTGGAAGAAAGGGGTTATATGATCAATCAGCCAAAAAATCAATATGATTGAAAAAAGGGATCCCATGATCAATCAGGCAAGAAGCAATCTGATGGATGAAAGGGATGGCAATTAGGGAAAATAGCTGTATGCAGCTAGGACTACTGAGATGTGAAATCTGTCCCTGTCCAATCTATGGATCCTTTGCCTCCATGCATGGTAGGCTTGACCATTTCATCTCCTGAGAATACTTACAAAATAGTGTCTATCCATACACTGATGTGGGAAACTGGAGAATGTGTAGTTAATATCCCAGTCACTAATACAGGTAGACAATGCATGACTTATCAACTAGGAGAAGAAGTAACATCAGGTTTTCCAACACAGATTCCTAATAGCAATCTGGTGATAGTTGCCCAGATTCTGATTCCCAACAGCAAAATCCAGTACTGCAGCTGTAACAGCTGACCGACCTATGTTCACTATTTATGTAAATGTCATATCATTGGAAGGGTTAGATACAGGTGCAGATCTTACAGTCATTAGAGGTTTCAATTGGCCCAATCATTGGCAGGACTTGATTGGTTATTTTGTCTACTTTTTAGACTTAAGAAAGTGATGAAAAAATATTAATAATGCAGATTAAACCTTAAGAAATTTCTTCTCTCTTTCTGTCTCTATCTCTCCCTCTCTCTCTTATATAATATAGAGGAAATTATTAAATACTTATCTAAAAAAGGATAAAATTTGTCATTTTTGGAGAAGAAACCTCCACCAATCATAAATGTACATCTGCTCTCTTCCTCACTAGATTTTAAGGGAATTGAGGATCTAGAATATGTTTTATTTATCATCACATTAGTCTTAACATAAATATTTGCAGAATGAATGAATTTGCCAATTTTGGTGACCTTATAAAGCTTGCCTGCCTGCTTCTTTCTTTTTGTATAATAATTTTTAAACATCTATTTTGTAATATTGGGAATACAAAGATAATGGGGAAAAAAGGGAGTCCATAGTCTCACAGTCTTTGATTTTAGTATCAAAGATAAAATATCTTCAGAAATTAAAAACATATAAAATATATGCAAAATATTTAGTGTGATTTACAGGAAGTGTTGCAAAGATTCCTTAATCACATGAAGGTATTGTTCAAGCTCTCAGTGTTTAAATAAATAATGTAATAATTAATCTAAATAGATGGCTTTGGTTTAGATAAATAATAGTTCTGAAATGTTAACTTTATGAACTGCAAGTTTATTTATTTTTATTTACTTAAGTCAAGAGAATCATGAAATAAATGGGATCTTAGTCATGTCAATTGAGAGATGAAATACTTTTGTATAAGGGCATATATTAAAATGTCTACTCATGCTTAGTCATTTCTTTTACATGTCTTTGAAAAAGTTAACTTTGTTTTGTTCAAATATTCTATAATTATTTCCCCTCTAGACAAATTAATCCCAAATCATTTGACCAGGTGCCTAATCTGTTCTCACATCTACCTTTAGCTCTCCTTGGTCTATGTTCTCATCTTGTCAATGCTGAAAGAGAACAAGATCAAAAGAAGTGTCAGGAAAATTGCCAAATAACATGGCTGATTTTGACAGTATTTCTAGCTTGTTCAGTATTTTCCTCAAATATAATCTACAAAAATGGATACTATTCTTAAAGCACAAAATAAATATCTTAGTACATGAATTAAAATACTCTTTCTTTGCATGCTACCTTATAAATGTTAAGAGTTTTGAAAGATCAGTATTGGACACATTAGCATTTATATAGAATTTTGTATTCTCAAAGTATTTCAGTCAATTATAAGATAATCACAGAAAATTCCCATTACTATAAGTAAACACAGATTGAACTGTTTGTTGTGGTTGTTATTATTTTCCAGAAATGTTTGCCCTAATGGTTCATCTTCGTGAATGGAAAAGTACAAAAGCCAGTTTCCCCACAGTGGCTTGAATAATAGCCATTGACTAATATAAAGAGGCTCAGAAATCATCAAGTCTATTCATTTAATTTTAGTAGATTTTGTAATTTTAGTAAATTTAGTAGAATTAACAGCTGGGATACTATTAGTCATTCTTTGGCAAACTAGAAAAAAACAAAAACATAAATTTATTAAAGCACAGTCCTTAGCATTTTATGATATCATTATATGATGATACTTAGTTCCCACTTCTATAGAAATTTAGAGTTGGTTACATCTGTTCCCATTTCCCCATTTTATGAATTAGCATAGTGAAACTTATCAAGGTGAAAGGACTTTGTCCAGGTTACACAACTAGAAATTAAGCAGTTAGCTAGTAAGTAATCCTTTAATGTCTACTATGTGATAGGGATTATAAAAGTAACATAGGGACTGGAGAAATAAAGAGAAAAAATAAATAGTTCTTGCCTTCAGAAAGAAAAAATACTTATCTGGAAGAAAAGAAGAAGCAAAAGGAATAAACATTTATAACATACTATTTGCCAGTTACCATGCTCTTTCACATATTATGCTATTTGATCTTCATAACAAACTGTGATATAGGTACTATTATTATCCCCATTCTACAGTTGAGGAAATTGAGTCAACCAGAGGTTTGTGACTTGCCCAGGATCACATAGTTAGTATGTGTCAAGATCTATCTGAACTCGGGTATTTTTAATTCTGGGATCAGTGCATTTTTTCTCTGTGCCACTAGCTGTCTAAAGTGTACATATTAATGTGTACATGTGTGTATATGTGTGTTTATATATACATGCACACACACACACACACACACACATACACACATGTATCAGTTTTAGGATAGGGGAGGGTGTCTCTAAGACCTAAAAGAATCTAAAAGGATCTGAAAAAAACAACTTATACAGGATATAGTTTTGAGACATGTTTGGAAGGAAGTTAACAATTTGAAGAAATAGAGGTTAGCAAAGAACAGATTACTGGAATGTGTGAAAAGCTGTTCAAAGGTGAGGAAATGGGAGATGGGATGTCATGTGAAACATAGGCCTGTTTAGAATCTTGTTGAGAATAAAAAGAAAACATCTTAAATGGATTAAAACAACAACAACAACAACAACAACTCAGTGTCTCATGCCTAAAACTCTAACTCATTTTCACTTTAGAACCTTACCTCCTATTCTGTTTTTATCCCTTTTCTTTCCTGCCCGAATTATACAAATAAAAACACAAACATATTAGATTATTTAGTAGTACTTCAACAGATTTTTCAGATTCCTGAAAATTGCAAAGATTTTTTTTGTTGTTGTTGAAAAGTAAGAAAAGGAAAGTTGGGAATTTTTTTTAGTTTATCAATTTCTCCCTACTCTGTCTTCTGAGAGTGTTGACAAGACTCTGCTCTCTTTATGAACTCTTAAAATCATCTTTCCTGTTATTTTGGCTAAGAGTGTCTGAGATCTGAGATGAGATGGAAGAAAAGGTCATGAAAGAAGGTACTGCTCTGCTTTCCTTTAAATGAACACACATTAAATGGGAACAGTGTCTACTTAAGGGATGGAACAAACTAGCTTCAGTTCAACTAGCCTTGAGAGCCCTTAAGTATATTTATTGTATCTGTAAGATATTTCTATTGGGAAAAAGTAGTAGTAAAGAAGGAAGAAAAGTGATAGTAGTTTCTAAAAAAAAATCTATCAAAATGATCACCATGGAGATGATGGTAATACCATGGCTAGATAAGTAAAGAAAGGAGATGGAGAAAGGACTTCTCAACTAAGTATACTAAGTATATCTCATCTATATGCTTTTGCTTAGTTATTTGTATTGGAAATTAGGAAAGAAGCTGCTAATTTTTGTGCAAAGGCAGTTGAGCAATCAAGCTTTATCTTCTGAGAAAACATGGGAAGACTATTATAAACAAACAAATTCTCACAGGACAGTCTACCAAGATGCATAGGCATGAATATAGGCAATTTTGCATGAGAAAATTACATCAACAACTAATAACAAGAATAATGATTGAAAATTGAAGATTATCCTTCCCACAAGAATATGGGAGGAAAATTTTTCAATGAAGAAAAAAAATTGTTTATCTAATAGAATCAAATAGCTGCTTTCTTATTGTTATTATTATTTTTTTCAATCATGTATGATTCTTTCTGAGCTGATGGACAACAGTATACCTGCCTCTTCAATCCTTCCATTTCCTATAGTCTGTCTAACCTCATATTCATTATTTCTATGACACATTGACACATTCTCATCCTTTCTCCTCCCTCCTTCCATTTCTCCCTTTCTCTCTCTCCCTCCTCTCCCTTCCTTCCTTTCTCCCTCCCTCCTTCCCTTCTTCCCTTCTCCTCCCTCCCTCCACTCACTCCCCCAGATGGCAAACAGTCATTTACATGTTAAATATGTCACAGTATATCCTAGATACAATATATGTGTGCAGAACCAAACAGTTCTCTTGTTGCACAGGGAGAGTTGGATTCTGAAGGTATAAATAATCCGGGAAGAAAAACAAAAATGCAAGCAGTTTACATTCATTTCCCAGTGTTCTTTCTTTGGGTGTAGCTCCTTCTGCCCATCTTTGAACAATTGAACCTGAATTAGCTCTCTTTATCAAAGAGATCCACTTCCATCAGAATACATCCTCAAACAGTATCATTGTTGAGGTATATAATGATCTCCTGGTTCTGCTCATTTCACTTAGCATCAGTTCATGTAAGTCTTGCCAGTCCTCTCTGTATTCATCCTGCTGGTCATTCCTTACAGAACAATAATATTCCATAACATTCATATACCACAATTTACTCAACCATTCTCCAATTGATGGGCATCCATTCATTTTCCAGCTTCTAGCCACTACAAACAGGGCTGCCACAAACATTTTGGCACATATAGGTCCCTTTCCCTTCTTTAGTATTTCTTTGGGGTATAAGCCCAGTAGAAACACTGCTGGATCAAAGGGTATGCACAGTTTGATAACTTTTTGAGCATAGTTCCAAATTGCTCTCCAGAATGGCTGGATGTGTTCACAATTCCAACAACAATGTATCAATGTCCCTGTTTTCCCACATCCCCTCCAACATTCCACATTATCTTTCCCTGTCACTCTAGCCAATCTGATAGGTGTGTAGTGGTATCTCAGAGTTGTCCTAATTTGCATTTCTGTGATTAATAATGATTTGGAGCATATTTTCATATGTCTATAAATACTTTTAATTTCTTCACCTGAAGATTGTCTGTTCATATCCTTTGACCATTTATCAACTGGAGAATGGTTTGATTTCTTATACATTTGAGTCAATTCTCTATATATTTTGGAAATGAGGCCTCAGTGATATTAAAGAAGGGAAAGGGACCTGTATGTGTCAAAATATTTGTGGCAGCACTTTTTGTAGTGGCTAGAAACTGGAAATTGAATGGATGCTCATCAATTGGAGAATCGCTGAGTAAATTATGGTATATGAATGTTAGGGAATATTATTGTTCCATAAGAAATGACCAGCAGGATGAATACAGAAAAGGTTGGAGAGACTTACATGAACTGAGACTAAGTGAAATGAGCAGAACTAGGAGATCATTATAAATGATCTTCAACAACAATAATGTATGAGAATCAATTATGATGAAAGTGGTTATCTTCAATAATGAGAGGATCTGATTCAATTCCAACTGATCAGTGATGAACACAACCAGCTACACCCAATGAAAGAATATTGGGAAATGAGCGTGGACAAAACCATAGCAGTTGCATTCTATCTGTTGTTTGCTTGCATCTTTGTTTTTCTTCCCAGGTTATTTTTACCTTTCTATACCAAATTTTTCTTGTGCAACAAGAGAACTGTATAAATATATACACATATATTGTATTTACTATGTACTTTAACATGTTTTACATGTATGAGACTGCCTGCCATCTAGGGAAGGGGATGGAGGGAAGAAAGAGAAACATTGGAACATAAGTGTTTGGAAGGATCAGTGTTGAAAAATTACCCATATATATGTTCTATCAATAAAAAGCTATAATAATAATAAAAATAAAATAACTCTATATAATATAAAATATGTGGGAGTCCATTTGCTGAGGCAAAGTTAGCAAGTATGTGAAGACAATTACAAAAGTCTTTCCATACAAATAATATCATATCTAACCAAGTGGAAAAATATCAATGTTCCTGAGTAGGCTGAGCTAATATAATAAAATGACAATACTACCTAATTTTATCTACTTATTCAGTTTCATACCAATCAAATTCCCAAGAAATTATTTAATAGATCTAGAAAAAATAATAACAAAGTTCATCTGGAAGAAGAAAAGGTCAAGACTTTCAAGGAAATTAATGAAAAATAATGCAAATGAAGGTGACTTAGCTGTATCAGATATAAAAATATATTGTAAAATAGTGGTCATGAAAAACATTTGATACTGATCAAAAAATAGAGCTATTGATCAGTGTAACAGGTTAGGTTCATAGGACAAAATAGTCAGTAACTATAGTAATCTAGTGTTTGACAAACCCAAAGACCCTGCTTGTGGAATAAGAACTCACTATTTCACAAAAAACTGCTGAAAAAAAATGTAAATTAGAATTCAGAAGCTAGGCATTGATAAACATCTAACATTATATACCAAAAATAAGGTCAAAATGAGTTCATGATGTAGACATAAAGAGTAATATTATAAGCAAATTAGAAGAACAAAGGATAGTTTACTTCTCAGATCTTTGGAGAAGGAAGCCAAAGAACTGGATTGCATTTTTGAATACAAAATGGATAATTTTTAATTATATTAATTTAAAGATGTTTATACAAACAAAACCAATGCAGACAAGATGAGAAAAGAAGCAATAAACCGGGGAAATAATTTTACATACAAAGATCCTGATAAAAGCCTCATTTCTAAAATATATAGCAAATTGACTCAAATTTTTAAGAATGTAAGTCATTGCTGGGAAAATTGGAAATTAGTATGGCAGAAACTAGTTATTGACCCACACTTAACACCGTACACCAACATAAGGTCAAAATGGATTCATGACCTAGGCATAAAGAATGAGATTATAAATAAATTGGAAGAGCATAGGATAATTTACCTCTCAGACCTGTGGAAGAGGGAGGAATTTATGACCAAAGAAGAACTAGAGATCACTATTGACCACAAAATAGAAAATTTTGATTATATCAAATTGAAAAGTTTTTGTACAAACAAAACAAATGCAGACAAGATTAGAAGGGAAACAATAAACTGGGAAAACATTTTTACAATCAAAGATTCTGATAAAGGCCTCATTTCCAAAATATATAGAGAATTGACTCAAATGTATAAGAAATCAAACCATTCTCCAGTTGATAAATGGTCAAAGGATATGAACAGACAATCTTCAGGTGAAGAAATTAAAAGTATTTATAGACATATGAAAATATGCTCCAAATCATTATTAATCACAGAAATGCAAATTAAGACAACTCTGAGATACCACTACACACCTATCAGATTGGCTAGAGTGACAGGGAAAGATAATGTGGAATGTTGGAGGGGATGTGGGAAAACAGGGACATTGATACATTGTTGTTGGAATTGTGAACACATCCAGCCATTCTGGAGAGCAATTTGGAACTATGCTCAAAAAGTTATCAAACTGTGCATACCCTTTGATCCAGCAGTGTTTCTACTGGGCTTATACCCCAAAGAGATACTAAAGAAGGGAAAGGGACCTATATGTGCCAAAATGTTTGTGGCAGCCCTGTTTGCAGTGGCTAGAAGCTGGAAAATGAATGGATGCCCATCAATTGGAGAATGGTTGAGTAAATTGTGGTATATGAATGTTATGGAATATTATTGTTCTGTAAGGAATGATCAGCAGGATGAATACAGAGAGGACTGGCAAGACTTACATGAACTGATGCTGAGTGAAATGAGCAGAACCAGGAGATCATTATATACCTCAACAACGATACTGTTTGAGGATGTATTCTGATGGAAGTGGATCTCTTTGATAAAGAGAGCTAATTCAGGTTCAATTGATCAAAGATGGGCAGAAGGAGCTACACCTAAAGAAAGAACACTGGGAGATGAATATAAACTGCTTGCATTTTTGTTTTTCTTCCCGGATTATTTATACCTTCTGAATTCAATTCTCCCTGTGCAACAAGAAAACTGTTCGGTTCTGCACACATATATTGTATCCAGGATATACTGTAACCTATTCAACATGTAAAGGATTGCTTGCCATCTGGGGGAGGGGGTAGAGGGAGGGAGGGGAAAAATCGGAACAGAAGTGAATGCAAGGGATAATGTTGTAAAAATTACCCTGGCATGAGTTCTATCAATAAAAAGTTATTAAAAAAAATAATGTAAGTCATTCTCCAATTGATGGATGGTCAAAGGATATGAATAAGCAATTTTCAAATGAAGAAATCAAAATCATTTGTAGTCATATGAAAAGATACTCTAAATAAAAATTGATCAGAGAAATGCAAATTAAGAAAACTCTGAGGTACCATTATACACCTTTCTGATTGGCTATGGTGACAGGAAAAGATAATGGAGAAACTTTGACACTAATATATTCTTGGTGGAATTGTGAACTGATCCAACCATTCTGGAAAGCAAATTGGATCTATGCTCAAAGGTCTATCAAACTGGGCATACTCTTTGATCCAGCAGTGTTTCTACTGGGCTTGTATCCCAAAGTGATCCTTAAGTAGGGAAAGGGACTAACATGTACAGAAATGTTTGTGACAGTTCTTTTATTAATGGCAAGTAACTGGAAATGGAGTAGATACCATCAGTTGGAGAATGACTACGTTATGGTATGCAAATGTTATGGATTATTATTTTTCTATAAGAAATCAACAACAGGATGATTTCAGAAAGGTCTGCAGAAATGTATATGAACTGATATTAACTGAAATGAGAAAAAAAAGGAGATCATTATACAGGACAACAGCAAGATTATATGGTGATCAATTCTGATGGATGTGGCTCTCTTCAACAAAGAAATAATTGAGAATAGTTCCAATGGTCTTGTGATGAAGAGAGCTTTTTGCACTCAGAGAATGGATTGTAGTATCTGACTGTGGATCACAACACAGTATTTTTACTCTTTTTTGTTGTTGTTTGCATGCATTTTGTTTTTTTCTCATTTTAGCATTTTTTATCTGATTTTTCTTATGTAGCATGACTTTTGTGGAAATATGTACAGAAGACCTGCACACATATGACATATATATTGGATCACTGGCCATCTAGTGGAGAGGATGGGAGGAAGGGAGGAAAAAATTTAAAAGACAAAATTTTTTAAAGGTGAAAGTTGAAAATTATCAATGTGGATATTTTGAAAATAAAAGGTTTTTTTTTTTTTTAATGAAAAAAAGTTAAGCTCTGCCCTTGGTATACAGGGGGTACTATTTCAAGCTTCTTGTGTTGGGGCCCTCAAATAGGGTCATTGCCTATGTGTGCCAGGGCCTCAGGTTCTGGTGGTTTGCCTACTGTGCCAGAAGAGCTCAGTCTATTAATGCCTGTTGTGGCCTAGTTCCTGGAAATTTGCCTACTGTGCTGTGTCTGGAGGCTCTATCCCTGGCCTGCTATGCCACTAGGAAGTTGAATCAAGAATTAAAAGATTTGGTTGTTGAACTGTGCTGTGTCTACAAACCATCTGCTATTTTTGTTCAGATACTGTCATCATTGGACTATACTTTTCTTTGACCAAAGTAAGACAGATGTTTCCTGAAGTTCTTCTAAGTTATTCTTAGCTGATAAATTGTTATACTCCATCCTTTTGTAGCTTCTGTTACTACTTGTTAAGTGACTTGATTTAACTAGGTTTACAAGTGAAACTGGTGATAGCTTAGTTAACTTCCTGGTTTCTCTCTGACATCTGGGCTCTGCCTCCTCCTCTACCTTTCTTATTTGATTTTTAAAAAATCCTTTCTGTGCTCTCCTAAAATTGTTTTTTAGATGGAGATCAATTTCTCACTTTCTCTGAGGTTTCAATGTACCTTTTTTGATATTACTGTCTTCTGAGATTGTGTTTTAGTCTTATCTGTCACCATAATAGCATTGTGTGGTTATGTTATTTTTGTTTGTTTTGTTTGTTTGTTTTTGGTTGCTCATTTTTTCAGATAACTTTGACTTTTAACTTGAATTTAGGTTTTGTTCCTGGAGTGGTGATGACATTTTCCCAAGTATGAGATTTTTGTGCTTCTGTTTTTAGAGCCAATTCTTATGGTCTCTAAGTCTTCCAAGGTGGTTTGATTTAAGGAGTATTTTGGTCACTCTTCTTCATAAGCACTCTTTTCTGTCCTACAATTCTGATCAGTGTTCTTGCTCCTTATAGACTGTGGTGTGCTCGTGATTCGTGATCCTCTTCACCCTGATACTGTGATCTGGAACCATCTATGGGAAATTGAAAAAAATCATGTACTCAGTGCCAGCAAACTTCCTCCTCTATTCTTCTGATCAGTTGTTTGACATCCTTATTATCTATGGACTGAGAGGGTTGAAGTCCTTGCTGTTGATTCAACTGACCTCAAGTTTTGCTGTTGCTTTCCAGTGTGAGGCTTGCATCAGACTGTACTCCACTCTCATTTCAAGAAAAAAAAAAAAAAAAACTTTTCTTGTCAAATCTATGAATTGTTTTTGTTGGGAAAATCATTTAAGTCCTACTTGTTGTTGATTATTCTACTTCAGAATTCATTTTAGATGTTATTTTGAAGGTTTTTGGAAGAAAACTTGAGAGAACTTAAATGAATCTCCACTTTTACTTCACCATCTTGTCTCATCTCCCTCTACCCCAGTATGGTTTTAATTCTTAAAGCTAGCAAAGCTCAACTATAGGAAGAAAATTGTAGACTAATTTTCCTTATAAATATTGATGCGAATTTGTATATAAAGATCATAAACATCATGGTCTGTGGAATTTTTAGTCAGAAAGTATGTCTGTTTTAATATTAAACACCATTACCATAGTTTGCAACAAGTGTAAAAAGTACAACAAAGGTATGATTTTATCAATATATGCCAAAAAATATTTTGATAAAATATAATATCTTAAAAATACAAGAAAATACACAAATCAATGGAGACTTTCTTAAAATGGCATTATTTTTCTAAAGCCAAGAGCAAGTAATGGCAATGAATTAGACGCCTTTCAAATATGATCAGCTATAGAGTATGGATACTTATTATCAACATTATTAACTAATAATTGAGCTAAAACATTAGCTATAGCAATAAGAAAATAAAAATAAATTGAAGGCATAAGCATAATCTTGTGCTAAATACTTTGAATAAGTAATTTCATTTTATTTCCACAATCCTGGGAATTTGAAGTAAACTTTATGATCAAGGAGAACAGAGAAAGTTATCAAATGGCTTGTGTGAGATATGTGTTTTTTATGAGTGATTTCAGTTAATAAGGTCTACTTTCCAAGGTGATAAAGATAAATCAGACTGTTTATAAAGTGCTATATAAATGCTATATGTTAAAGGACTTGAAAAATATCTCTCTGCATTCTAGATTATCATGCAGCATGAAGTCCTTCTAGAGGAAACACATACAAAGGTTTAAAGGATCAAAATGTATCTCATATGGAGGAGGGGAGACTTGATCCTTGTTAGAGTGATAGAGAATCAAAGAGTCATATACAGAAGAGCAATTTTTTAACTTTTACAATCGTACAATTAGAACTTAAAAACAAATTTGAGTAATGTTCTGGTAGAACATATGTTCCAGTAACTAGATGTTTTGAGGAAAAGGAGTCTGCTTTCTCTCAGCAATTTTATGGAAGCCACAGAAGATATAGATAATAGATCATTCAATAAGGATAGAGAAAGAAGAGAAAAGTAGTGCAACAGCAAAAGAAGAGACACTTCTCTACCCAAGTGTCCTAAAGCAGGTTATTTGGTGATATGATATAATCAACAGCAAAAATATCAAATTTTAATATTTATTAAAATATATTTGTCACTTGTTATGTTTTCTTTCAACATGTATGGCATAAGAGAAAATATTTCAGTGGCAAAATCAGAAAGGAGGAAAAGAAAGGATTTTGTAATTATAGTTTATTACATATTAACTACAAACTAAATAGAAATACATTAATTTTGGAAACAAGCCACAAACCTGGGATAGAGATATAATATAATAATGATGACAGATTTCAATGATTTCTGTCTCTGTCTCTTTCTTCTCCCTTCACACATACACACACACACAACATACACACACACACACACTCACATACTTATTACCTTTCTCTCTCTGAGTGTGTGTGTGTATGCATGTATGTCAAAAGCAGAGCAGCAGCTAATAACATCTTGACTTATTTCAACAATAATTTCATTGATAAAAACCAGGAGGAACTAACAAAAAAACTAGTTTATAGAATATACTTTTCTAAAAGGAAGAAACTGATCACTGGGGTGGAAATGATGGAAACTTTGGGGAAAATGACAATTCTGTCCTAGCATTTGTAACAGAAAGAAGGAAAATAAAATAGAATCTAATATGCACTATAGATTTTAGGAGAGCAAATTTTAATGAGTTCATATCAGGTTCCACTGAACTAAATTGTTTCAGAAAAAGTCAGTTCACTAATTTATAAGAAATCACGCCATTTTCTCAATTGATAATTGGTCAAAGAATATGAACAGACAATTCTCAGATGAAGAAATTGAAACCATTTCTAGCCATATGAAAAGATGCTGCAAGTCATTATTAATCAGAGAAATGCAAATTAAAACAACTCTGAGATAGCACTACACACCTGTCAGATTGGCTAAAATGACAGTGAATGATAATGCACAATGTTGGAGAGGATGTAGGAAAACAGGGACACTGATACATTGTTGGTGGAATTGTGAATATATCCGGCTATTCTGGAGAGCAATTTGGAACTTTGCTCAAAAAGTTATCAAACTGTGCATACCCTTTGATCCAGCAGTGTTACTACTGAGCTTATATTCCAAAGAGATCTTAAAGAAGGGAAAGAGACCTGTGTGTGCAAGAATGTTTGTGGCAGCCCTCTTTATAGTGGCCAGAAACTGGAAACTAAGTGGATGTCCATCAATTGGAGAATGGCTGAATAAATTGTGGTATATGAATATTATGGAATATTATTGTTCTGTAAGAAATGACCAGCAGGATGATTTCAGAAAGGCCTGGAGAAATGTACATGAACTGATACTGAGTGAAATGAGCAGGAGTAGGAAATCAATATATACTTCAACAACAATACTATATGATGATCAATTCTGAAGGACATGGCCTTCTTCAACAATGAGATGAACCAATTCATTTCCAACAGAGCAGTAATGAATTGAACCAGCTACACCCAGCAAAAGAACTCTGGAAGATGACTATGAGCCACTACATAGAATTCCCAATCCCTCTATTTTTGTCCCCCTGCACCTTTGATTTCTTTCACAGGCTAATTGCACACTATTTCAAAGTCCAATTCTTTTTTGTACAGCAAAATAACTGCTTGGACATGTATACATATATTGTATTTAACTTTTACTTCAACATATTTAACATGCATTGGTCAACCTGCCATCTGGGGGAGCTGATGGGAGGAAGGAGGGGAAAAGTTGGAACAAAAGGTTTTGCAATTGTAAACACTGAAAAATTACCCATGCATATATCTTGTAAATAAAAAAAAACTATGATAAAAAAATAAGGAAAAGAAAAAGTCAGTCCAGGAGGGATTTAAGATGTTTGTGAATTAAATTTTGAGTATCAAAAGGGAAAACAAAACTTCAATTGGGAAGAAAAATGAGATTTGTCAAAAGAGAAACAGTACATAAGACACTCACTACCCAACTCAGAATTTTCAAAAGAAATGTAAAGATAAAAGCAAATCCAGTAATAAAAGATGTACATGTTCTAATAAAAATAGTATCACAGATGACAAAGCTTAAAATTTCTAGGAGCTGGTGGGATGAGTTAAAAACTCATACAGAAATAGAAAATACATACTTTGCTTTATATTGGGAGAAAAAATGATCAAATAATGGATTGGATCTTTCATGGAAGAATGGACAACTTAAGGTAGATAGAATTATTAAGTTCTTATTTTAATTTGTTTTCATGCAAAGGAAGAGACCTTTACATTAGTCAAGACAAAACAAAGTACAACAAAAACAAAATTGATAGAATGCTGATGCCAAAGATAAGTAGAGAGGTAGTATGGCAATACTTAGTTGCTTATAATGAATACAGCTCATTTGGTTGAGATGAATTACATGCTTCTAAATCCTTGAATCCTGAAAGAATTATTCAATATCCAGATATTTCAAACATCATGGAAATCGATAACAGAATCACAGTAATTGAAAGGGGCAAATATTGACCTGATTTTCAATAAAAGGAAGAGAACAATTCCTGCATCAATTAAACCAGTGAAGTAGACTTTAATAGTTCAGAAAGTTCTGAAAGAGTAAGAATATAGAGATGGTTGGCAAAAGTCCAGAATAGAAAAAGATATTTGCAACAAGAACAACTCACATCTACTTCACCATTCCAGGCCTTTTAAGAAGTATTTTAAGAAGTAAACTTAATTTGTTTAAAGACTTTTCAATGTGTTCATAAATTTTGTTGATTAAATTTTCTCTTTAAAAATATCCTTTGTTATATGGGATAATTCACTTGATCAAGAAAAGGGACTAAAATACATAAAACAAAGATATCAATAATTAAAAAAATAAATTTTACCAGATTAACCTAATTTCTTTCTCCCGCCCCCCCATCAACTTAATTCAACAATCATTTATTAAATGCTATGTCCCTGACATTGTGCTAGGCATGAGGATTTTATATACAAATAGAAAAATATCCTGCCTTCAAAGTATTTACATCCTAATGTAAGAAAGAAATAGAAAAGGGAAGCAGAAAATAGAAATGGCAGAGAAACAAGTGTAGAAGTTTAGGAGAAGGACTTGGAGAGGAAAAGAATAAATGTAACTGGCAGGTAGGGAACATGACAAGAAGGCCATCCTTCCTTAAAATGGAGCTTCTGGATAGAATTTACCAATTGAGGAAGCTACCAAGAAATCACTGAGATAAAAGGAGAAGGGTGGTGTTGGAATCCTTACTAACTGCTAACTAATTAGAGTTGATCTAATCTTACAAGAAGATGTTTTGGGCAGAACCTGAAACAAGGTACTAAGTAGAACTAATTAATACAAGTCTTGTGTTCCCACCTTTACTCATTGGAGTCCACAAGTATGCTAGCTTCACAAAGTATACTTTCTAACTTCAAGGGAGTCCACACCTCCCTTGAAGCTCTTTGGGCCAGAGAGCACTAGCATAAATAGAGCTTCAATGGGCCAGTCAAGGAAGTTTTTCAGAGGAAGATGAGTCGAGATATGCCAGAAGCCCTCTCTCCGAGGCGAGGCAAGAGAGAATACATTTTTCCTCTTGGCTGGCTGGTGGTAGACGAAGTTCTTCAGAGTGAAGACACTACAAGTCGAGATTTCACTGGAATGACATGAAGAATGGAGCTGGCTGGAGGCTGAAGAAAGCAGAGGCAGAGGCTGAAGGACCAGACCTTTGGATTTGGCGACATTCGGAGAGAGCTCTTGGAACCAAGCAGAGAGATAGGCCTCTAAGCTAACCAGGCTATATTGGAGATAATAAAAGATCTGAACTTTTATCACCTGGCTGCTTTTTGAGAAGAAAAAGATCACCACATTTTGGCGCCCGAACAGGGACCGATTCAGATCCATCTGAACTCGATCATAACAGGGTGGTATAGCAGGGGAGTATAGGCAGATTCTTGAATAAAAGAATTACTAAATTAATAGAGGAATGGAATGCTCTGAATATTGTTTCCATATATTTTAATCAAAGCTTTCAATGTAGACTTACCATTCTTTACCAATTATATTGGATTACATTATATTTTAATTGGGTAGATTCATAAATGTTTGGATGGTTAGACTCAAAGAGCAGTTGCTAATGATTTGATGTCATTAAATGGCAGAAGGTCTAAATTGGAGCATTTCAGGCATTTGTGCTTGGCTCTCTGCAGTTCAATATTCTTATCACTGATTTATGTAAAGGCAGAGATGATATGCTTGTCAACTTTTCAGATATAACAAAACTAAAAAGAATGACTAACACATTAGATGACAATCCATACCCAAAAAGCTCTAGAAAATATAAAGCATCAGGTTAAATCTAATGCAATGAAATTCAAAAGAGATTAATATAGACTTTTGCCCATAGGCACAAAAAAATCAATTCAAAAAATAAAAAGAAATTAATGGATAGAAGCTGTTCTCAAAAAGATCTGTGGATTTTTGTGAACAGAAGAATCAATATGCCTCAGCAGCATAATATGAAAGTCCAACAATTTTAACACAATGCAGGATTACATTAGGAAGAGCATAGCGTCCCAAAATAGAAATGTGATAACCTCACTGCTCATGTTAAACCTCAGCAGGAAATTTTATTAAGTTCAAGGTATCACTGTTGAAGAAGGACATTAATAAACTGGAGAGTACCTAGTGGATGGCATACAAGGACCTTAAGTTCATGACTGATGAAGACTGATTGAAGGAATTGGACATGTTTAGCCTGGAGGAAAATAAAGGACATAAGTACTTTATTCAATCATTGAGGGACTTGTCAGGGTTAAGGGGGCCTTGGGTCTTTTTGGATTTCACCAGAAGGTAAAACTAGAAGAAATTCAGAGAAATTACAAAGAGATAAATCAAAGGTTAATATTGTTCTAATAGTTTGCTAAATACCATGTTTCCCCGATAATAAAACACTGTCTTATTATTTTTTTGGACAGAAAAACACCAGAGGGCTTATTTTCAGGGGAGGGCTTATTTTAATGAACATTGACAGCAATTTTAATAAACAGGTAAATGTGAACAAAAAAAAGTACCTTTATTCAATAATGATCATGCCATCTTCTTCAACAACATCGTCATAAGTGTCTATACCCTGAATTCCATCCTGGATGTTTTGTGTCTCTATTTCCTTCAGAAGAAGAGGACCCAATCTGTCATGTCCAGCAATATAGATCTCTTTAAATGAACATGTCTTGTCCAGGTAACTTGTTCGTAGTGCCTTGGTGACACAGCTGTCAGTAATTTTATCCCATGACTTCTTCACCCAAGTCACGACTTCTTGCAGACAGGGCTTCACAAAGTTTCCACGCTGATTTCTTTCCATTCTATTTTCAATGTAGTCATTGACTTCCATGCGCAAATGGTCCTTGAATGGCTGGTTTATTGCAATATCAAGGGTATGGAGATAGGCAGTCATTCCTGCAGGAATCATTACTTGATCTATTCTTCTCTCTGCAAGGAAGTTCTTCATTTCTTTAGCACGGTAAGTGCTGGCTGAGCTCTTCTTTTATCCTCCATCATGCCCCCTGAGTTCTTCTTTTATCCTCCATCATGCCCCCTCACTCCCGCTTACATACCAGGTTTGTATGTTGTCCCGCCTCAGCTCTCCTCCGCGGCACTGCTCTCAATGGCGCCAGCAAGCAAATCACTGGGGAAGAACAGAATGACGCACTCACTGCTGCAGCTCTGATTGGATGCAGCTCGGAAGTGTGCGTTTCACCCGGGGGCGGGGGGGAGGCGGAGGGGAAGTGGGGACAGTGCATACAGAGGGTACCATAATGTAGCATGTACTGCAGGGGATCACCTTCACTACAGTAGCAATCTCAATAGGGCTTATTTTTGGGGTAGGGCTTATTTTAGAGGAATCTTACACAGTAAGGGGAGGGCTTATTTTCGGGATGGGTCTTATTATAAGGAAAACACAATAAGGATTGATATAAGAGATAAACTACCCTTTTATCTATAAGGTGGAATAATAACTTTTTACAAAGGTTATGGTGAAAGTTGTTTTGTGTAGGAATTATACTATCAAGAGTTCTTACTCTGGGGTCAGTGAAATCGTTTAAAATTTTATAACTATTTCAATATAATTTATTTCATTTGTAGTTCTATGTATCTTATTTTATGCTTTTAAAAATGTTATTCTCAGAAGGGTCTGTATCCTTACCAAATAGTCAAATGAATTTACACAGAAGGATAAATAATTCATCAAAATAGATACCATCAAGTTTCAAATTCTGGGATTTTTCCACATTATTTTATTTGAATCCTTCATTTTATAGATGAGAAAATGAAGGCGGTTTTTTCAAGTGATTTATTCTAGGTCAAAAAGTAATGGACAGAACTAAGAATCCAGAAAAAGCATTCTGATTTTAAATTATTTGTTCTTTCCACTGCACTATACTACTGGCCTCTAAAAGCAATAAAGAAGTCATATGTGTATGAAAAAAAGAACTAATACTTAGATGGGGTTAGAATAATTTCGTGCCAAATTAGTCATCAAAGTGCCAAGCTTGAGAAAATGTCTAATTCTGGGCTGTTTTTTAGGAACTTAAAAAAAAAAAGTGTCTTATTGTGTGTGGTCAGTCTTATCTTTAAACATCATTGAGTTTCATTTAACTTGTCCATATATTTTACAGTGTTCTCCATGGCAACAACTAATTGAAAATAACAAGAGACAGAACTGATATAAAAATGAGAACAACAAAGTAAAGTTTTCAGTTGTTTTCTACTACATTTAGTGATCAAACTTTGATTAATGGAATGGATTCAGGACCATGTAGATATGATAACTAATGCATATAGAAATTAGACATACATTGGTATATTTTTTCTGTCTCATGAACACAGAAAGGGAAAACCATCAAGCAATTATAAATCCATAATATATTTTATGCTTTCTGAGGATAGAAAAAAGAAAAAAGGGAGCATAGTTAAATGAACATTATATTTGGAATCAGAAGTCATAGGTTCCCTAAGATATAAGACTTTGGCCAAATCACTTAAACTTCTTCCTCTTCTTATATTTCCTTTTCTGTAAATGGAGATTTGATGACAAGATGGCTTTGAGAAATCTTCTGCTCTAGAGCTATGATTTTTTTTTAATGGATATATGATAGGGCTAGATAGATGGATGGATAGAGACATGTATCTATCTATCTATCATAAACCTTCCAAACAAATTTATATCAATTTCACAAATTGATTATTGAAAGTTGAAAAGGATAGACTGCTGTTCTGAAAAAAAAATATGGATTGTGTTGGACAGAGGGATTAACATAAATCACCAGCTTGATGAGGAAATTCAACAATATAAGAAAAAGTTGGACTACATTAGAAAAAGCATAGTTCCCAGAAATGTCTCTCTCTCTCTTTATATGTGTGTATGTGTGTGTGTGTGTGTGTGTGTGCATGTGTGCGTGTGTGTGTATGTGTACCCTTTAAATATATGTAAATCCATATTCATACCCATAGCTATCTATCTATCTATATAGGAATCTAAGAATTAGAAGGGTCATATGGGTCTAATATCATCCTTCCACAGAAATGAAATAATTTGCCCAAAGTCAAACCCAGCTATAATTTTTAAAAAATCCAAACATTTAAGTTCTTTATATTTTTTGAGAGATGGATTAAGGCATATTTTACTTGGTCATATAAAGCTATTGTAAAGGGCAGGAACTTTGGAGAAATATACTTAAGGCTTAGTATAATTGAATCAATCCTACAATAAGGTGTTAATTCAGTGGAACTGATAAAACAATGGTTATCTAGTTTAGCATGTGAGTTCTTTAGTTCAGTATGCTTGATTTAATTTTACAACAAATAATGGTTCCCTAATGATATGATTGGTTTACACTCAGTATACTATAATGATGTAATTGTAATAGAGTATATAAACTGGGGATAAACTCAGCCAGAGACAGAGAAGACTTGGCCAGCTTCCTTGGCCTGCCTCCTACACTGAGAGAAAAGACTTAACCAGCTCCTGGTGGCTCTCCTGTCTCCTGCATTCCTTCATTGAAACCAAGATCCATTCTGGAGGGCCTCCAGAAAGATAGCCCAGCCTCAGGTAAAGGAGAAAGACTGTGAAGGAGATAATAAAGACTTTGGATTTTATTCGTGACTATTCCTGTGGTGATTATTCTGCTGAGAACAAGCCTGGTCTGAGACCTCCAGAAACCAACCAGGACATTACAGCTATGGTAAGGATAAAAAAAAAAAAAAACAACAAATTATTTTAGGTAGATTTTAATTATCTAGTTCAATTCCAACCCACTCCATTTTTATATATAGTAAAATTATGACCTAGAGGGTAAAAAAGATTCTAGAAGTCATAAAAAACTTATTTTTAATTTTACTTTTTTCCATCATGTCAAATTCAACAGCTAAAAAGTCTTTCTTTTTTTATCTGAGCTACTTTTCATTCCTCTCTTTATTAGTTAATAAAAAAGTAGTGGTTAAGTGCTTTTGCCTCAATCAATAAATGCCAGCCATGATTGGCCTCATCCTGTAAATGCTTTCATGACTATTTTACAATAGGAACCAAATTAAGCAGTGTGTCAACATTCCAAAAGTAAGATAATGTTCGAGTTATTACAAAGCTAAGCTAATGGTGTCAAAGGAAATTCATGAATATCTCTCCCTTTTATTGTACAAATGTTAAACAGATGACTAATTTCTTGAATTAACTTGGAAATAAAAATATGTTTGATTACAGTAGAGGTTTCCAAGTTTTGCTTTTTCACTTCTTGAAAGCCTATGATGTGGTAAATGCTTGTTGTACAATAAATATGAATCTCTAAGTGTAAATAACCCAGATGTAAGGAATAAAGACGATTCATGTAATTCCTTAATGAATTCTTCTAAGTCCTTAATTAAGTACATAAATCATACTGAACTACTTGAATCTAATTGCCTTTTGAATCTGTTGCAGCTCTTGAGCTACATTCTTATTGATCTAAAAATTAGAGAGGGTGTCGGTGACTTTCATACCTCTTAATTGATGCCATTTATTTTCCTTTCTCTGATCCATAAGTCATAAAACTTTCCAATTTGACAATGTGCACATATGAAAATAATAATAATGGATAAGAAAATGAAAAGAAGCAAAGCTTTATTCAATTTAACCATCATTTATTTGCCTATATGCCAGGTCCTATGGTAGGCATTAGAAATAAAAAATGAAAAGAGAATTAGCATCTGTTTCAGAAAACTGGAATTGCATGGATTTATTTACTTTAGTAAATCAGTTAATCAAGGAGATAATGGAACAACCATTACATGTACACCATCATGTTGGTACATGTGGGAGATATAGAGGAGTTCTGTGAATTAATGGATCATGATGTAGTTATGAAACTCTAGAATTTGAGTCAGGAAGACCTAAAATGGGCATTTTCTGATGAATATTTCCAGAATGTGTTGGTAGAACTTAGCTTATTTCTTTGAATTTCGGATTAGTCCTTGATAAAACTGGAATAGTATCTGGAATAGCTCATTCACATAATATGATGATCAAATGAATTAATGTATGTAAAGTGTTTTGCTGTCGTGAATATACTAAATAAATTTAATCTTTTGTTATTTTATTAACAATCAATTATATATCATAATTGATAATAGGCTCCAGAGTCAGAAATACATTAATTCATTTTTCTGAGAAAAATTTACAGTGTGACTCCAGAGAATTTACTGTTTCTTTTATTGCCACAAAAATATCATTGTCTGAATCAGTTTCTTCATAGGAAATTTCATTTATCAGCAGGTCTTTTAGTATGCCCTTGAGACGCCTGAGGGTTCCAGAGGCAATTTCAGGTCAGTCTGCAAGGTCAAAACTATTTTCATCTTAATATTAAGATTGCCTTTTTTGCTTTGATTTTCTTACAAGTGCACAGCAAAATTATGATCTGTGAATTACGTTAGTAGTGAACACAAAGACTAGTTGATGTCTCATCTGCAGCATTATACTTTTCACTTACAAATGGATAAATATACAGACATGGTGGGACTTGTTTTACTTGTAATCAATTAATCATTGATGATTTCTATGGGAATGCTTAGTAAACATTAGTAGTATTGACATATTTAAGAATTCAATAATTTTTTTGAACTTCATTTTCATCCTAGAGTAACATTTGTACTAATGGTAAAAAAGAAATTTGCAGATCAAACTACTAAAACCTTAGAATGAGTTATGGCACTGATTATATTAGTAGTTATATTGTAAATTATTGAACAATTACTATTTTTTTTAAAAAAGTCAACTGACACTTTAACATGAATCAGGGCACTGCCACCAAACAATTACTTGTAGTTGTATTACAAGTCATTGAACAGCAATTAAAAACAAACAAACAAAAATCTATGAAGTAATAGAAATGATAAATTTTATTAAGTATTAACCTTTGAATGAACAGACATGCTACTAATGTAATGTAATTGAAAGTATGCATAAAACACTTCAAATGCATATTGATATATAATGATTATCTTAAGAAAAAGACTTTGCATGATTGAATTATGAGCTGAACTAGCTACTTTTAAAAGGAACAGTATTTTTACTTAAAAGAATAAGTGACAGACCAATTATGATTATTCACATTTGGCTTTTGGACAAACATTTTCTAAAAATTCAAAGGAGTGAACCTGTCATTTCAAGAAAAATAATTCATGAAATTTATCCAAATAATAAAAGTCAATCTTTTAGACAAAATATAAGTTTTTTGGAAATTTTGCTCTCATCACTATGAGCCTGACAGCTTCCCAACACTTACAACTTTTCCAGTGAAATTAGGAGTGATATTAATGACTGTGATTTTTCATATTGAATAATGTAGTGCGCCAACATTTAGAAAATATATATAACTAATTGATTAATATTTTCCCAATGATATTTTTCAAATAACCAATACATGATGTTATAGAAGCATACATGGATAAAAGATTCATTCAGACAATGGTATTGATTTTAATATAAGTATAAAACAATTGATTTTTGATTTCAGATTCCATATTGCAATTAACATTTCAGAAAATACTACTTTTCAAGTTTTGATATATCAAAGAATATACACAATTATAAGAAAAGTTTAATAAATATCCATCCTTTTTCTAACTGTATATATAAAAGAGACCTGATTTATTTAATATAATTTAACCAAAACAACTTATAACAACAGCAAAAAAACAAAGTGATAAGAGGACTCAGAATTTTTAAAATATCAATATAGCTGTTAATGTTGTGAATATTGACATATAACATCCCAAAAGGGGGTTTTGATATCTCTCATCATTTTGGATAGTAAAAAGTTATTCTGTGTCCCAAAAGGTTAATAAGCATTACCCTATATTGGTGAAAACACAGATACAGTTTCTTTTCCTTCCTTGATATTATTATAATTGTATCTGACTCTTAAAGTTTAAATAAAGAATGGCCCCAATCTATTTTATCTATTCATCCACTTATTTATTCATCCATTCATTCATTCATTCATTTATTTATTATTCATTCATTCATTTGTTTATTTATTTCCTTTTTTGTGTGTTTTGTGTGCTCTTTTTTTTCCGCAACCTGGTTAATACTGAAATGTTTTATATGATCCGATGTATAATAGAAATCAAATTGCTTGTTTTCACAGAGAGAGATAAAATTTGGGATAGAAAGAGAATTTGTAACTCAAAATTAAAAAAAATATTGTTTTTAAAAATTGTTTAAAATTTTGCATGTAGAGAATTGGGATATGTTTTAAAATAAATAAATATTAAAAATAAAATAAATAAATAAAACAAACAAACAAACAAACAAATAAATAAAATAATTAAAAACAATGCTTGTTCTAAGTGCCAAGAAATACAAAAACATTAGCTTGTGGAACAAAGAAACAAAACTATTTTTACAGATAATATTATGGCACACTAAGAGATCCCAACAAAATTAAATTTAAGAAAAATTATAAAAAAACTATTAACAGCTTTAGTGAGGTACTGGGATATAAAATAAACCCGCAAAATATCAATATTTATATATGTTAAGTACAAAACCAAATAGGGAAATAATGGATGAGAATTTTTTTTTTACATAAATGCACAGTATAAAATCATTAGGAGTTTAACTGCCCAAACACCCAAGATTTATATGAACAAAATCACAAAACACTCTTCTAATAAATAAAGATAGAGCTAAACAATTGGAGAAATAATAATTTCTCACATCTAGGTTAAAACAATATAATAAAAGTGATGACTATCTGAATTAATTTAGTTGTACAATGCCATACTAATAAAACTAGCAAAAATATTTTATGGAGCTTGAAAATAAATTTAAAAAATTATCAGAAGGCACAAAGTTTGGAACATCAAGGGAATCAGTGAAAAAATTATGAAGGAAGGTAGGCTGGCTATAATAGATCTCAGTTTATATGAAAGTTTCTTAAACTATGGGTTACAACTCCACATAGGGCCAAATAATTAAATATAGGAGTTGCCAAAAAATAAACAAACAAAAAAAAACAACTTTGACAACAGTAAAAGATTTCAGAATACAATGGCCAAAAATTATTTTTTTTAAAAAAAGTGTAATGAATCCAAGTGTTGCATTGCTCAACTTCAGTGTAGCCTTTGTTCTGAAGATACAGCACATGCACTTTGCATTGCATTTGTTTGAATGGTGCCAGAAAACATCTTTGGTTTAGATTTGAGATGGAATCTGTAAAAATTTCTTGAGCGAAAATGGTAATTAAGTAGAAAAATTTTTAAAGAAGCCCCAAACTATACTACAAAGAAATAATCAACAAAGGAAATTAGTACTTGATAATTAAAAGGATTGATCAATTTAATAAATTAGGTGCTCAACAATTAGAAGCAAATGAACAAAATAAACTAGTGTTTGATAAACCAGGCCAAAGCTACTGAGGCAAGAACTCACTATTTGATGAAACCTGCTGGAAAACTGGAAAGTAACTGAGTAGTGACTTGGCATAGATCAACATTCACACCATAAATTAAGGAAAAACCATAATGCCTAGATGGTTTAGATGTATATATAACATAAGCAAATTATTTGAAATATTATAATGATGATCAGCTGTGAAAAAATTTGTAATTCTGATCAATACAATGATCCACCAAAGGCGTCAAGGTAAAAGAAATGCTATGCATGTACATACAAAAAATGATATATTCTGAATGCAGCTTGAAGAATAATTTTTGGCTCTTTTTTCTTGCTTTTCTTTTCTTTTCCTTTTAAATATTTTATTTTTTCAAATAGATTTAAGAACAATTTTACACTGATTTAAAAATATTTTGTTATAAATTTGTTCCTTTCTCCTTTCCTCTCTACTATACTTTTTATTGAAAAAACAAAGAATTTTATTGAGGTAATATATGTGCAGTTACACAAAACACATTTCTACACAGAACACATAGACCAAAAAGAAAAAAAAAGTTTAAAAATTATGCTTCTATGAAAATTCAGATTCCATTGGTTCTTTCTCTGGAGTGGATGACATTTTTCATTATAAGTTCTGAATTGCCTTAGACTATTTTATTGCTAAAAATATCTCTCTATCATACTTGATATCTCTAGGTTTTCTGAAAGCATTTGACCTATGATTTCTCACAGCACAATAGTATCCTATCCCAATCAATCAAAAGATGTTTACTCATTTCCCAATTGATGGACATCTCCATTTTCAATTCCTTGCCATCACAAAATACCTACTAAAAGGTTTCTTTTGTACAAAAAAACATATTTTTTTCTTTTTATTTGATTTTAGGAGATAAAGACCTAGTAGTAATATGCTCACTCAAAAAGAACATGCAGTTTCATAGCCCTTTGAGCATAATTTCTCATTGTTCTCCTGAAGGATTGTCTTCAATTCTACCAACAATGAGCAATGTCCCAAATTTTCTGAATATACATCAGAATTTCTCCTTTTTTTTGTATTATGTTATTCAATCTAATAAGTATGTTGTAGTATCTTAGGATTTTGATTTGCATTTATAATTTGAATTTTTCTAATCGATACCTGTGAACTGATCTCAAGCCCAAAGAAGTTTCTTGGAAGTGCACATAAAATACTCCAACATTTATCAATATCTTTTCTTGTCACCTTAGCTAATCTAAGAGGTATGATGTGTTACCTTACAGGTGTTTTAATTTGCATTTCTCTAATCAATAGTGATTTAGGACATTTTTTTTCATATGACTAGAGATGGCTTTAATTTTGTCATCTGTGAATAATGTGTTCATTTCATTTGATTATTTATTAATTAGAGAATGACTTGTATTCCTATAAATTTAACGCTGCTGTTTATATATTTTAGAAATGAGACTTTTATCAGAAACTCTGACTATAAAAATTCTTTCCCCAACTTTATACTGCCCTCTTAATCTTGTTTCTGTTTTTTTGTGTGCAAAACTTTTAAAATTTAATATAATCCATTTTGCCTTCCTATTGTTCTTTAGTTCTTTTTTGATCCTTTCTACAAAAATCTGAGAGGTAAATTATCTCTTGATCTCTTAATTTGTTTATTGTATCATCCTTTCTGCCCAAATCATGCATCCATTTCACAACTTATTTTGGTATGAAGTGTAAGATATAGGTCCATGCTGAGTTTCAGACCAGTTTCCCTAGCAAATATTGTCAAGTAGTGAGTTCTTATTCTTATAACTGGAGTTTGGGGATTTATCAAATACTAGCCGAGTATAGGTGTTGGAATCTTTACAAACTGCTAACTAATTAGAGTTGATCTGATCTTACAAGAAGATGTTTTGGGCCAGAACCTGAAACAAGATACTAAGTAGAACTAATTAGTATAATACTTGTATTTACACCTTTACTCATTGGAGTTCACAAGTATGCCAGATTCACAAAATAAACTTTGTAACTTTGTGAATTCACACCTCCCTTGAAGCTCTTTGGGCCAGAGAGCACTATGGGAGAAAACCCATAATCCCATTCTCTCAGAAGAGTCATATATAAGGCCAGTGAAGAGAGATCTATTCCAGAATATTTTCCACTTGGCTGGCTGGTGGCAGAAGAGAGTTCAGCTGAATTGGAGAGGAGCACTCTAGTGCAGACACAGAGCACTTTGGGAGATTGAGAGCCAGAAGCCCTCTCTTGGAGGCAAGACAACTTCAACTTGGAGCTGGATTGAAGGCTGAAGAAAGCAGAAGCAGAGGCTGAAGGACAAAACCTTTGCATTTGGAGACATTTGGAGGGCTCTAAGCTAACCGGGCTATATTGGAGGCAATAAAACATCTGAATTTTTATCACCTGGCTGCATTTTGAGAAGAAAAAGATCACCACATTTTGGCGCCCTGAACGTGGGACTAACAGACCCCTCAGTGGATTTCAGTGGAAAAGCTATGATCCTGACTCAAGTGGAAAAGCCTCTGATCCTGATCCAGTGGAAAAAACTCTTCAACCCAGAAATTAGGGTGAGTGCAACAAAGAAATTTTGTTAGAAGAGTTAAAGTAGAATTTCAGCTAAGATGGGACAAATATTTAGAAAACAGCCTTCTGTTTCTGTTCAAGGAAAATGTTTAGAGAGCATTCAAGGAAAATGTTCAGAAACCATTGCTAGACCTATAAAAAATCAAGGTTTAATTATAACCTGGGAACATGTCGTTGATCTTTTAAAAATTGTACAGCACACATCTCCTTGGTTCTTTACAGTAAAAATTTTGGATCCAAATGAGTGGAAGTTAGTGGGAGAACAGCTAGGTGAATTCTACAATTCTCATCCAAACTCAATTTCTAAAGACATACTTTATACATACAATTTAGTATAATTGGCTATAAGAAATTATTTAAGTGTTAGAATGAAGAAAAAGAAACAGTAGCAGGGAGAGGTATCAACTATACTAGGTGAAAAGGAGCAAGAATCAGATAACAATGGAGTTAAGTACAATTCTGAGTGTGGGCCCTACTATATGCTAAATGTATGTTGCTGCTGCTCTTGCTCCAGTAAGAAAAACATTTCCAAAAGTTATGCTATTACATTATATGGATGATATATTGGGATGTGCATCTGAGGAACGAATGTTAGAAGCATGTCTACAAAAGACCAGAGAAACACTGAGAAACTACAAACTTCATATTGCTACAGAAAAAATTCAAAGGCATGCTCCTTTTCAATATTTAGGATATGAAATATATCCTAAGGCACTTACACTACAAAAACTGTCTTTAAGAACAGAGAGGTTGAACACCTTAAATGATTTCCAAAAATTAAGAGGAGATATCCAATGGATATCTGAGACCAGATTTGAACTCAGGGACTTCAGACTTCAGGGCTAGCACTTCACTGAGCCATCTAACTGCCCCCTCTCTAGTGTTTTAATAGGAATGAGTGCTATATTTTGTCAAAGCTTTTTCTATATGTATTGATATTATGACATGTTGTCTGTTGGTTTTGTTATGGATATGGTTGATTATGGTAACAGTTTTCTTGAGATTGAACTAGTCTTATTTTCCTGGTATAAATCTTACTTGGTCATAGTGTATTATCCAGCTGATAAGCTATAATCTCTTTACATTTTATTTTATTTTATTTAAAAAATTTCAGTCATTATTCATTAGGAAGATTGATCTATGATTTTCTTTCTCTGTTTTGACTTGTCCTGACAGGTATCTATACCAAAATTGTGTCATAGAAGGAATTTCACAGGACTTCTTTTTTATTTATTTTCCCAAATACTTTATATAGTATTGTAATTAATTATTCTTAAAATATTTCATAGAGGTCATTTGTTTATCCATTTGGCCAGGTGATTTTTTCTTAGAGAATTCATTTATGATTTCTCCAATTTCTTTTTCTAAAATGGGATTATATAATTAATTTATTTCCTCTTCTGTTAATCTGGACAGTTCACATTTTTCCAAATATTCATTCAGTTTGGTTAGATTGTCAGACTTGTTGCCAGTTGGGCAAGTTGGACAAAATAACTCCTAATAATTGTTTTTGTTTGTTTGTTTGTTTTGTTTTTATTTTTTCTTGTAATTTGTTTATATATCTTTAAAAATTTTTAATACCTTTTTTTTTTACAAGTTATATGCATGGGTAATTTTACAGCATTGATAATTGCCAAACCTTTTGTTCCAATTTTTCCCCTCCTTCTCCCCAACCCTTCCCGTAGATGGAAGGATGACCAATACATGTTAAATCTGTTAAAGTATAAATTAAACAAAATAAGTATACATGTCCAAAACATTATTTTGCTGTACAAAAAGAATCAGACTCTGAAATATTGTGCAATTAACTTGTGAAGGAAATAAAAAATGCAGGCAGGCAAAAATATAGGGATTGGGAATTCTATGCCATGGTTCTGAGTCATCTCCCAGAGTTCTTTTGCTGGGTGTAACTGGTTCAGTTCATTACTGCTCCATTGGAACTGATTTGGTTCATCTCATTGCTGAAGATGGCCAGATCCATCAGAATTGATCATCATATAGTATTGTTGTTGAAGTATATGATGATCTCCTGATCCTGCTCATTTCACTCAGCATCAGTTCATGTACATCTCTCCAGGACTTTCTGAAATCATCCTGTGGGTCATTTCTTACAGAACAATAATATTCCATAATATTCATATACCACAATTTATTCAGCCAATCTCCAATTGATGGACATCCACTCAGTTTCCAGTTTCTGGCCACTACAAAGAGGATTGCTACAAACATTCTTGCACATACAGATCTCTTCCCCATTTTTAAAATCTCACTGGGATATAAGCGCAATAAGGGTATTCACAGTTTGATGACTTTTTGAGCATAGTTCCAAATTGCTCTCCAGAATGGCTGGATACATTCACAATTCCAGCAACAATGTATCAGTGTCCCTGTTTTCCCACATCTCCTCCAACATTGTGCATTATCTTTCCCTATCATTCTAGCCAATCTGACATGTGTGTGGTGGTATCTCAGAGTTGTCTTCATTTGCATTTACCTGATTAATATTGACTTGGAGCATCTTTTCATAGGGCTAGAAGTAGTTTCAATTTCTTTGTCTGAGAACTGTCGTTTCATATCTTATGAACATTTATCAATTGGAGAATGGCTTGATTTCTCATAAATTAGAGTCAATTCTCTATATATTTTGGAAATGAGGCCTTTATCAAAACCATTGACTATAAAAATGTTTTCCCAGTTTATTGCTTCCTTTCTAATCCTGTCTGCATTAGTTTTGTTTGTACAAAAACTTTTTAATTTGATATAATCAAAATTTTCTATTTTGTAATCAATAATGATCTCTAGTTCTTCTTTGGTCATAAATTCCTTCCTCTTCCACAGGTCTGAGAGGTAAACTATCCTGTGTTCCTCTAATTTATTTATAATCTCATTCTTTATGCCTAGATCATGTACCCATTTTGACCTTATCTTGGTGTGCAGTATTAAAGTGTGGGTCAATGCCTAGTTTCTGCCATACTAATTTCCAATTTTCCCAGCAATTTTTGTCAAATAGTGAGTTCTTATCCCAAAATCTGGGGTTTCTGGGTTTGTCAAACACTAGACTATTATTGACTGTTTTGTCCTTTGAACTTAACCTATTCCATGATCAACTAATCTATTTCTTGGCCAATACCAAATGGTTTTGGTAACTGCTGCTATATAATATAATTTTAGATCTGGTACAGGTAGGCCACCTTCATTTGATTTTTTTTTCATTAATTCCCTTGAAATTCTTGTTTTTCCATATGAACTTTGTTGTTATTTTTTCAAGGCCATTAAAATAGTTTTTTGGGAGTCTGATTGGTATAGCACTAAGTAAATAGATTGGTTTAGGTAGTATTGTCATTATTATATTTGCTCCCCCTATCCAAGAACATTTAATATTTTTCCAATTGTTTAGATCAGACTTAATTTGTGTGGAAATTTTTTGCTAATAAAGTTTCTGATTTTCCCTTAGCAGATAGATTCTAAGGATTTTATACCATCAGTAGTTAATTTAAATGGAATTTCTCTTTGTATCTCTAAGTGCTTGATTTTGTTAATGATATATAAGAATGCTGATGACTTATGTGGGGTTTTTCTTTGTCCTGCAACTTTTGTTAAATGTGTGGATTATTTCTAATAACTTTTTAGTAGAATCTCTGGGGTTCTCTAAGTATACCATCATATCATCAGCAGAGAGTGACAATTTAGTTTCCTCATTACTTAATCTAATTCCTTTAATCTCTTTCTCAACTCTTATTGCCACAGCTAGCATTTCTTATACAATATTGAATAGTAATGGTGATAGTGGGCAATCTTGTTTTACTCTTGATCTTATTGGGAATGGTTGCAGTTTGTCCCCATTACATATGATGCTTACTAATGGATTTAAATAGATGCTACTGATTATTTTAAGGAAAAGTCCATTTATTCCTATAATCTTAAGTGTTTTTAATAGGAATGAATGTTGGATTTTATCAAATCCTTTTTCTGCACTTATTGAGATGATCATATGGTTTTTGTAAATTGTTATTAATATGGACAATTATGCTTATAGTTTTCCTAATATTGAAGTAGCCCTGAATTCCTGGTATAAATCCTACTTGATCATGATGTATTATCCTGGGGATGATTTTCTGTAGTCTTTTTGCTAATATCTTATTTAAGATTTTAGCATCAATATTCACTAGGGAGATTGGTCTATAATTTTCTTTCTTTGTTTTCAACTTACCTGGTTTAGGTATCAGTACCTTGTCTGTGTCATAAAAGGAATTTGGTAGGACTCCTTCATTCCCTATTTTTTCAAATAGCTTATATAGCATTGGGGATAATTGTTCTTTAAATGTTTAGTAGAATTCACATGTAAATTCATCTTGTCCTGAGGATTTTTTCTTAGAGAGTTGATTAATAGCTTGTTCCATTTCTTTTTTCTGAAATGGGACTTTTTAAACACTTTACTTCTTCCTCTGTTAATCTGGGAAGCTTATATTTTTGCAGGTAGTCATCCATGTCCCTTAGGTTTTCAAATTTATTGGCATAAAGTTGGGCAAAGTAAATCCTTATTATTTCTCTACTTTCTTCTTCATTTGGTGGAAAGTTATCCCTTTTCATTTTTAAAACTACTAATTTGATTTTCCTCTCTTCTTTTTCTAAACAGATTTACCAAAGGCTTATCTATTTTATTGGTTTTTTCATAAAATCAAATCTTAGTTTTATTTATTAGTTCAATAGTTTTTTTTTTTTTTTTACTTTCAATATTATTAATTTCTCCTTTTAATTTTAGAATTTCAAATTTAGTATTTGATTGGGTGTTTTTAATTTGGTCTTTTTCTAGCTTTTTTAGTTGCAAGCCCAAGTCATTGATCTTCTCTTTCCCTATTTTATTCAAGTAAGCCTCTAAGGATATAAAATTTCCCCTTATTACTGCTTTGGCTGCATCCCATAAATTTTGGTTTGATGTCTCACCGTTGTCCTTATCTTGAGTGAAATTATTAATTGTGTCTATAATTTGCTGTTTCATTCAATCATTCTTAAGATGAGATTATTTAGTTTCCAATTACTTTTTGGTCTATTTACACCTAACTTTTTGTTGAATGTAGTTTTTATTGCATCATGATCTGAGAAGAAAGCATTTACTATTTCTGCCTTCCTGTATTTAATTTTGAGGTCTTTATGGCCTAATATATGGTCAATTTTTGTATAGGTTCCATGAACTGCTGAGAAGAAAGTATACTCCTTTCAGTCTCCATTCAGTTTTCTCCAAAGATCTATCATACCTATTTTTTCTAATATTCTATTTACCTCTTTAATTTCTTTCTTATTTGTTTTGTGGTTTGATTTATCTAATTCTGAGAGTGGAAGGTTGAGATCTCCCACCATTACAGTTTTGCTATTTCTTCTTAACTCTCTTAACTTCTCCTTTAGGAAGTTAGATGCTATACCACTTGGTGCATATATGTTTAGTATTGATATTGCTTCATTTTCTATGCTATCCTTTAGCAAGATCTCTTTTAATTAGATCAGTTTTTGCTTTTACTTGATCTGAGATGAGGATGGCTCCCCAAGCTTTTTTGACTTCAATTGAAGCATAATAGATTCTGCCCCAGCCTTTTTTTTTACCTTTACTCTGCATGTTTCTCCCTGCTTTAAATGTGTTTCTTGTAAACAACATATTGTAGGGTTTTGACTTTTGATCCAGTCTGCTATCTGCCTCCACTTTATGGGAGAGTTCATCACATTCACATTTATGGTTAAAATGACTAATTCTGTATTTCCTGCCATCTTATTATCCCTAGATTATGCTTTTCTTTTACTTGCCCCCCAACCCTCTTTCCCAGTTTTAAATTTATGTGCCCCACTTGTATCATGCCACTCATGCTCTTTAGGATCCTTCCTTCCCCCATTTGAATCTCTTCCCCTTTCTTGTACTCTTCCCTTATTAATCTTTTCTTTTTCCCTTTTCCTCTTCTCCTTTTTAATGAGGTGAGAGAAGATTTTCTGTAAAACAAGTATGTCAATTATTTTCTCTTTGAGCCAACTCAGATGAGAGTAAGATTCGCACAATATTGAGGCAGCCAGATCTTGGGAGATCCAGATCCTTATTGTGGCACCTCGGTATTTGAATTGTTTTTTTTTTTTTTTTCTGGCTACTTGTAATATTTTTTTTTCCCCCATAATCTGACGGTTCTGAAATTTGGCCACAATATTCCTTGGAGTTTTTATTTTAGGGTTTTTTTCAGAAGATCTTTGATGAATTATTTCAATGCCTATTTTACTTTCTGATTCTATTACATTTGGGCAATTCTCTTTGATGATTTCCTGTAAAAGAGTATCTAGGCTCTTTTTTTTTTCATCATAATTTTTGGAAAGTCCAATAATCCTCTAATTGTCTCTCCTAGATCTATTTTCCAGGTCTGTCATTTTTCCAAGTAGGTATTTCATGTTTTTTTTCCAATTTATCATTTTTTTTTTTTTTTGGTTTTGCTTGACTGATTCTTGCTCTCTCAATGAATCATGGGTTTTTATTTGTTTAATTCTGATTTTTAATGAGTTATTTTCTTCATTAGCTTTTTAAAATTTCTTTTTGTATATGGCCAATTGAGTTTTTAAATGAGTTGTTTTGCTCTATGGAATTTTTTTTACATTTCACTATTTTTTTTAGTTACTTAATTTCTTTTTCCAATTCACAAATCCTACTTTTTGTGAATTCTTTATCTTTTCCGATTTACAAATCCTACTTTCTTGGGATTTTTTTAGCTTTTCCAATTCACAAACTTTGTTACCCTGCACTTCCTGGGAATTTTTTACATTTTCCAATTCATATTTCAGGAAGTTGTTTCTTTCTTGCAAAGCTTCTTTTTCCTTTCCCCAGTTTTCTTCTCTCTTTTGAGACTTTTAATGGTCTCTTCTATGAGAGCGTTATGTATCAGGTAACATTCCCCTTTTGTGTATTGTCTGGAGATTGTTTGCTATTAGTCTTCTTGGGGTAGCAAACCTATTCTTTTTCTCTACAGAAGCTATCAATCATCCTTTTGATTTTTTTACTCATTTTTTAAACCTTTATGGTCTGCTTTGGGGGCAAGGGGGTTACCAGCTTCCTCTGCAAATCAGGGAAAGATGTAAGCAGGCTTCAGGCAGGGAGGTGTGAGAGTGCTCTGGGCAAAAGTTCCTCCCCCCTCTCCCCCCCCCCCCCAACCATCCCCAACTAGAAGTGATTCAGCATGGCTGAGCTACAAAGTACTCAGTGGAGAACCCTTAGCGACTGCCCTAAGGCTAGAGACTAAGCAGTGAAAGTGTCACTACCCCAGGCCAAAGCCTGTTGTGGGGCTGTGGGTTTTAGCAGCTGACCATTGAATAGTGCAGCTCAGACAGGAAGTGTCTCTGCACTGAAGCAAGTCATGCTAGGGCAGTTCTATTGCCGTAGGCTGAGCCTCCCACTGTGCAGATTAGAGGATGTCCTGGGCTGTGCCCCCCTACTGTGCAGGTTGATAACTGCCCCAAGGAAAAGCCTCGTACTGCAGGTTGGGGCTGCACAGTTGTGCTGTGATCTATGCTGAGTCACTCTGGTTTTGAGTGTATAAAGCCAGATTTTGTTACATTCTGGCATTTTTTAGAGTGGCTTTGAGTTCTCTGCTGATCTACTGCTTTGCAGAGCAATCAGTCTATGGCAGTGTTGTCTCTGTAATTTTCTAACCACAGAGACCACTCCTGCCTGGTCTGCATGATATGCTAGCCTCTAGTTGTCTCTCTGCTTGCACTGATCTTCTCCCAGGCCCCTCAGGACAAACCTTTTCTTACGAAATTCCAGATTATCTTCAGCTGGTGAGTTGATGTACTTCTAGTCTTTGTAGGTTTTACCAGTCAAGTGCTATTTTTGAGGCAGAATTTAATGTTGATCATGAAGGTATAAGAGGAGCTTAGAAAGTAGCGTGTGCCTTCTTTACCATCTTGGCTCAGCCCTAATAACTGTTTTAATTTGTTTTTTATAGGTGATAAATTCACTCTTTTCATTTTTGATGCTGATGATTTGTATATTTTTCTTTCCTTTTTATAATCTAATTGAGCAGTTTTATCTATTTGGTTGATTTTTTAAAAAATAAAACTTTTTTTTACTTTTATTTATAAGTTCAATTGTTTTCTTAGTTTCAGTTTTATTAATCTCTCCTTTGAATTTCAGAATTTCTAATTTGATATTTAATTGGGGATTTTTAATTATTTTTTTTTAGCTTTTTTTAGTTGCATAGCAATTTATTGATGGTCTCTTTATTTTATTCATGTAACTATTTAAAGATGTAAAATTCCCCTTAACAATAGCTTTGGCTGCATCCCAGAGGTTTTGGTATTTTGTCTTATTGTTATCATTCTCTTGGGTGAAATTTTTAATTGTTTATGTGATTTGTTGTTTGACCCAATCATTTTTAAGAATTAGCTTATTTAATTTCCAATTGGTTTTTAGCCTACTTCCTTGCCCCTTTATTAAATATATTTATTGCATTGTGGTGTGAAAAAAATTTAGTATTTCTGCTTTTCTGCAATTAATGAGGTTTTTATGCCCTAATACATGGACAACTTTTGTGTAGGTGCCATATTTACCAAGAAAAAAGTGTACTCCTTTTTATTCCTATCTAATTTTCTTCAGTGTTCTATCATATCTAGGTTTTCTTTGATTCAATTAATCTCCTTGGTTTTTATTCTCTTTTTTTTGTTTGTTTGTTTTTGGATTTGTCTGAGTATAAGAGGGGAAAATTGAGCCCCCTTCCACTCACCCCCCACAGTATGTTTTTGTTCTCTATTTCCTCCTGTAAATTGCATAAAATCATCTATAGGAATTCGCTTGCTCTACCACTTGGTGCACATGCATTGAATACAGTTATTACTTCATTATCTATGTTACATTTTATCAAGATTTACTTTCTTTCCTTATCTCTTTTAAGATCTAGTTTTACTTTTGCTTTATCTGAGATTAGAATTGCTACCTTTACTTTTTCTTTCTTTTTTTTTTTTTTTTTACTTCAGCTGAAGGATAATAAATTTTTTTCTAGCCTTTTACCTTTACTCTGTATCAAATGTGTTTCTTATAAACAACATATTGTAGGATTCTATTTTATAATACATTCTGCTATTTACTTCACTTTTATGGGACACTTGATTCTATTCTTCCTTGAAGTTATGATTACTAACTTTGTGTTTCTCTCCCTCCTATTTTCTCCCCTTCATATGAGTTTGTTCTCTCTACGCACTCTCTCTTTATTAGTGTTTTGTTTTACTCACCCCACTACTTTACCTCCTATTACTCTTCCTTTCTTCTTTTACCTTATGCCCTATTGTTTCTGCCCTCCCTTCTATTCTGCCTCTCCCCTTTTCTTTCTTCTTTTTCCTCGTAGCTTTTTAAAGGTAGAATAAATTATTAAATGTAAGTGAATGATTAAGTTAAGGCCCTCTTTGAGCCTTAATTGATGAGATCAAGCTTCAAACAATGCTAATACCCCTCCCTTCTTTCCCTTGATTGCCATCTTGAGCATCTTCATGTGATGTAACTGTCACATTAAGCTTACCTTTTTTCTTTGTTCAGTACAGAAATTTTCCCACTCCTTGATGTCTTTTTATTTAAAATCATCACATCAGAGATTATTCACAACCATATCCTTGATCATGAGATGTCCCCTCTGCTCCAGTAACAGATACAGCTCTCAAGAGTTACAGACATTATTTTTTCATCTAGGGATATGAATAGTTTAACTTTTAAATAAGATATATTTCCTCCTGTTTACCTTTCCAGCTTCTATTGAGTCCAGAGTTTATTGTTTAGTTCTATTTTTTGATACAAATGATTGAAAATCTTTTACTTCATTGAAGATCAATTGCCTCCCCTGACAGATGATGCTGAGTCTCATTTGGAAGTTAATTCTTGATTATAACCCTAAGTTCTTTGCCTTCTGGAATATGGTATTACAGCCCTTCTGATCCTTTCTTTTTTTTTTTTTTAATTAAAGCTTTTTATTTTTCAAAATAGTGGACAATTCTTCAACATTAGCCCTTGCAAAACCCTGTGTTCCAATTTTCTCCCCTTTCTCCCATGCTATCCCCTAGATGGCAGGTAGTTCAATATATGCTAAATATGGTAGAAATAAATGTAAAATCCAATATATTTATGTGTGTTGTGTATATATATATATATATATATAATATATATATATATAATGTATATATATATATGTGTAATATAATGTATATATATGTATGTATGTATGTATAAACACTGGTGGATCAAAGGGTATACATAGTTTGATAACTTTTTGAGCATAGTACCAAATTGCTCTCCATCCCCTTCAACATTTTCCTGTTATCTTAGCCAATCTGAGAGTTGTGTAGTGGTATCTCAGAGTTGTCCTAATTTGCATTCTTCCAATCCTTTCTTATAGAAGCTGCTGGATCCTGGGTAATTTGACCGTTGTTTCTTGATATTTGAATTTTTTTTCTATCAACTTTCAGTATTTTTCATTGAGGTTGTAGCTCTGGTTTTTACAACAATATTCCTTGTGGTTTTGCTTGTAGGATCTCTTTTTGAAGATCACTGATAGAGTCTTTCAATGAGTATTTTCCCCTCTGTTTCTAGAATATCAGGACAATTTTCCTTAATTATTTTTTGAAAAATGTTATCCAGTCTTTTTGTGGTCATAGCCTTCAAGTAGGCCAATAATTTTAAATGGTCTCTTATGGATTTATTTTCCAGGTCAACTGTTTGTCCAATTAACTATTTCACATTTTCTTCCATTTTTTCAGTTTTTTTTTTTAATTTGACTGATTCTTCTTGTCTCACAGAATCATTAGCTTCCATTTGCACTGTTATAGCTTTTAATGTGTGATTTTCTTCATTTGGTATCTCTTTTTTGTATGTTTTGCATCTCATTTTTTGTATCTCTTTTTACATTTGATTAATTTTCTTTTGGAGGTGTCATTTTCTTCAGACAATTATTTTCTTTCTTTTTTCAGGCTTTTGAGTCTCTTGTATGTACCTCTTACTTCCTTTCTCATTTTTCTTCTACCTCTTTTATTTGTCTTTTAAAGTCTTTTTATGAATACTTCCAAGAAGCTTCTTTGGTCTTCAGATCAATTCATATCACTCTTTGAGATTTCTTATGGGAACATTTTGTGCTCATCTGAGTTTGTATTTTGTTCTGCTCTGTCACTGTAGTAGCTTTTTATGGTGAACGTTATTTTCTGTTTCTTGCTCATTTTCTTTTCTTTTGGTATTTAATCTTTTTTTACTTTTATGGTTGAACTATCTCTCTCTCTCTCTTTCTCTCTCTCTCTCTATATATATATATTTGAGCTGGACTGAACACCCTTTTCACCCCAATGAGACTAAACCTTCTTGAAGTTTTTTCAATCTATCTTGAACTGGAAAATGGTTCATTCTGTGCAAAGGCTTGGTTTCATGCACTTTTCAAGGGAAACTAGGAGAACTTGAGTTGCTTCCTGACTAATATCACCATCTTGGCTCTATTCCAGAAGTTCTTGTTTTACATTTAATTAAGAAAATCAAAATATTAAATAAAAATAAAACAAATGAATTTTATTCAATTCTAATTTAAAGGAGTTACTTTCTTCAATATTTCTGTGCTTCTTTTTTTTTTTTTATCAAATGTCCATTTCTTTTTCAGAGATCTCATTACTTTTCCCAATTTATCTTATACAGCTTTTATTTTATTTTTTTTTAATTTTTGCTTTTTTCCCTCATCCTTTTACCATACTAAGAATTTTTATTGGATTTATATGCAATCTTCAGTTTCTGGATTCTTTTATCACTCAATTTTTACAGCTTACCTTATGATTTTTTACTTTATCTTACTGTTGGGTTGTGCTCACTTCTGTGAAATGATATCTGACCTGAAATCCTGTTTTTTATTTCTTTCTTATGTTTTCATAGCTCATTCTAGAGGCCTATAAGTTTTCAGTGCTTCCAAAATGGTATGCTCCCAGAAGAAGTATATTCACTTGTTCTGTGCTTTGCAAATTCCTGACCCAATTTGGGCCTATTTGCTTGTGTGTGGCTGAGACTACTACTTACCTCTGTCTTAGTTAGCTTCCTGCGGGGTTCTACAGGTTTAAAGTGAATGAACTGAACTAAAGGTTTCCTTTTAGTTTTGCTCTCCTATCCAATATATTTCATTGCAAGCCTCTGAGTGAGGCTAAAGATTAGAACTGAGTCCTTATTCTACTGTTGGGATCAGAGTCACATATGTTCCTGGAGCTTTTTCCCTTGATTCTTATATAGGTAGGGCCTCTGCTCCCTCAGCATTTCAATTGTGATGTGATAACTCCTCTTCAACTTGGTTGGAATTGGGTAACAGCAACAGAGAAGCCAGATGCTTCCTGTTTCTGTCCCCAGTGATGGTATAGAAGTCCTCTGGTATCTCTATCTGCCCAGGTTTTCAGTCCATTTAACATCATTAAGACTGGTTTATTCATCCTTGATGCTGCAGCTTCTACAATTCACTGCTACTTCCACTTGCTGCCACTTCACTACTGAAATGAGCTCTTGACCAATCAACACCCTAATGTCCATAGATTTCTCTATATTTCTAATGTAATTTGGACTATCAAAATGACTCACTGTGCCTTTTTCTTGGCTTTTCCCATCAGAATTCAGTCTGGCACATTTGATAGGTCTTTGTGAAGCAGGTTGTGAGGGAGTTAATACAAAATTACACAATATCACTCCTTCCCCACAAAACATTTAATAAATGCTTATTGACTGACCAACTGAATAATTTCTGTCATTCACAAAGTGTGCCAAGCAATGAAATCATAATTGGTCCTTCATAAGAAGTGTAGTAGAAAGTAAATAGGCAAAATTATGTTCTCCATTTTCACATTTAGCTCTTTCTAAATCTTTTGCCCTCATTCTGAAGATTTTTCCTTTCTTACCCCAATTTAGTCATACAAAGCCATTAACTTCTTTTTTTTAATTCTCTTTCTATATGTGACTTTAGTAAATATGATAATATTAATGTGAAATAAACACATTGTACTATCCCATAGTTATTTGATTTTTTAAGCCTCACTCCTAAGGGCAAACTAAATTTTTCATCTTTTAAAGAAATTTAAGGAATATGTAACTTAAGGAACCATTGAAGTCTCAGATCCTATGAAATTATACTATATAAGTGGTCAATTCACCAAAGAAAGGGTTCTCATTCAAAGCATCTTGTCATCACAGTAGGCAGAATGTTAGGAGGAGAAGGAGAAGAAGATAGGAGGAGGAGGAAAAGGAGGAGGAGGAGGAGTGGTGGCTGCAACAGCAGCTTGGGCTTGAGGTTAATTAGTATATTTATAGCTGTATGCTAGAGAAGCCTCTCCCAAACTGGAAATTTTTGGGGGGTTTGGAAGAGGTAGAAATGTCCAATACATTCATTTGAAAAACCAAAGTTGCAAATAAAGGAAGAATGAGGTAGAATGAATCAGAATGACCTTGAATCAAGTTCTGCCTCAGATATACATACATACATATATACATACATGTATATTTATATGTGTATGCATGAATTTTTGTATATACTCATACACATATATATACATATACAAATGCATACACACATATTTATGGTACAACCTATATAAATAATTTAGCTTCTGATTGTGTTGCCCAACTTTTTAAGTCATAAATGGGCTATTTCTGTTGATCCTTTGAATTTCCAGTGCATTACCTCCCCTCAAACACACACACACACACACACACACACACACACACACACACAGTAGACTTAGTCTTAAAATCAAATATTTAAAACAGAAAGTTTAGAAACTATTTTGCCTAATGTCTATGTTTTACAAATATGGAAACTTGTTTCATAGAGATTAAGTAAAAGTGAATTGCACAAGGTCACACATATAGTAAAGCTAGGATTCACAGTCAGATCTTCTTTCTTTATCAATCTTTATATTGTATAGTACTTCCTCTCAGTTTATTATGATTATGATTATTTATTCTATTCTTATTGTTATTATCTCCACTAAAGAAATCAAAGTTACTTCATTATGATGCATAGATAATCATGAGCTCTTGAAGGTTCTGTTACTAGAATTTCAGTGATGATAACTTTTCCCCAGCTAAAAGGCTTTGAAGACAGTTATTGCTATTCACAGACCACCACAGCGAAGTTTAGAGAGGCTGATCATCAGGAATTTGAGAAGTTGATCAGGAAGTATGTCATAGACTGAAGAATATTATGGTCATAGAAACACATAAAGACCATTGTCTGTGCTGAGGTAAGGTGGTTTAGGGGCTATAGCAATAAAAAAACAAAACAAAACAAAACAAAACATGTACACCAATGAAATCATGGATCTTTAAAATTGTTGTTGTTCTGCTACTGCTATTATTTTTGTTTTTATTTTAAAGTAAAACTATTCACAAGGTGTCAGACAGGGGTCAGATAAATTGTGACTTCTGACCAAACTGTGTCTTCACAATTCTACATTACTATTTAAAAGCACATTTTTCACCAGAGAAAAGGAATGATTCCATAAATGACTTTATATGCCCTCTGTTGTTATGCAATGTAGAAAGAATTGGGCTCAATCTATATATTGTTTAGTATTTGCAGCTTATACCCCCTGGGACGTGGGTCATTGGTAGGATAAAGAAAAACAATCATTACCTACTTATTTTCTCTGGACATGCTTTATTTTAACATTCAAACTCACATTCCCCTAGAAACTATAGATTCTTTTATGTTGTACCTATAATATTGCCATAGAAGTGATATATAGATCTAGGCCTAGGAATGCATTATCTCCTGCTACATTATCTTTCATTCCTTTTTTATTTTTTTTTAATCCTCTTCCATTTATAGATGCCAAAGAGCAACCAAAAGTATTTTGTGACCTTCAGCATCAGGAGTTTAGCCTTCTGGTGAACAAAATTGATGATCTTTGTAAAGCTTTTGGGGGGTGCAATTTATCCTATTGGCCTAGAGCATTTATACTAGCATTTACAATAGAGGATAAATGAAAGGAAGGTCTAAAGGCATTGTGAATACAAAAGGAAGAATGTTCAGCTCAGAAAAGCAACATTGGAACAGCATTAAAACAATGTCATTTAGGATGTATTCATTGATTTAGGAATAGGAATGCTGGACTAAATAAATAATTTCTTAAATTTAAGCAACTTCTGGAAGAAAAACTCCCTCTATAATGCAAATCAGCATAAACTGTGCAACTTATATTCTTAGAGATCTTTCTGAAGACACTGAGAAGTTAACGGACATACCTAAATTTACAGTGCATATGATGCTAAGGCGAGAACTGAATTCAGGTCTTTTTAAACTCTAAAGCAAATTCTCTATCTGCTACACCAGAAGGAAGAAGAAAATATTATTAAAAGGTAAACTATTTCCTTTATCTTTGTTTAAGAGACATGGATACAAAGTTCTTTTCTATTAGTGACTCTTCTATTAAATGGTTATTCCAAAAGCCTATTGATAGAGTAATGCTTGCCAGGAAAATGAATAGGCAAGAGCTATAAAATACTCAAATACAGTTGATTCTTTGATGGAGAGCTGAGAAAGTATTAATTTTCTTATTAACTACCTACCAAAGTTTAAACCTGTTTGTACATTCTCTGAGCTGTACATGCAAAGCCCTGGGGCATACAAATGATATAAAAAGCCCCATGATATACTATAAATATTATTTAATATTACAATAGCTGACATTTATCTAAGTCATTGTGTTTCAACATGCCTTATTTGCATTGTCTTTTCTGATATATAGTCACACTCTATAGCATTTGGTGAAAATATATTCAGCCTTCTCCTACCCATTTTATATTTTTAGAGACTTCACTAAGTAAGATATGGACAAGTGACTTACCATAGAATCACAATTGTGCAAGAAGAAAGTCAGCAAATATGTAAGTTTATTCAGTGTTAGGTTTTGTGCTAAGTACTGGGGATACAAAGAACAGCAAAATACAAAAACACCAGCAGTAAAAGAAGCACAGCAACAACAAAACAATTCTCTCTTTGCAGGAGCACAGTCCAATGGAAAAAGAATATTATTTTTCTAAAAGAAATGATCAGCAGGATAATTTCAGAAAGACCAGACTTACATGAACTGATCCTGAGTGAAGTGAGTAGAATCAAGAGAACATTGTTCATAACGACAAGATTATGTGATGATCAGTTGTGATGGACTTGGCTCTTTTCAGCAGTTAGGTGATTCAGGGCAATTCTAATCATCTTGTGGAGACAGCTATCTGTATTCATGGAGAGGACAATGGGGACTGAACGTGGATCACAACCTAGTATTTTCACCTTTTTTGTTGTTGTTTCCTTGCTTGTTTTGTTTTCCTCATTTTTCTGTTTTGATCTGATTTTTCTTGTGCACAATGATAAATGTAGAAATAAGTTTAGAAGAATTGCATATGTTTAATCTATATTGGATTGTTTGCTATCTAAGTGAAGAAGGGAGTGGGAAGGTAGGGAGAAAAAATTGCAATGCAAGATTTTGCAAGGATGAATGTTAAAAATTACCTTTGCATATATTTTGAAAAATAAAAAAGCTATTATTATTTTTTTAAAGACATAATGAGTTGAGTAGCCAAGGGCACCAACAAAATCTGAGAGGCATACCTTTAATTTTTTTATTGGCTATAATTCAGGAAACTATTTCATAAAAATTAGGATCAATTATGTTTTATGGAGGGATGAAATTTCAAAATCTGAAATTAAAGAACCCATGTGGTTTGCATGTGGAGACAAAACTGTAACAGGATGAAAAAGATGCCATAGGAAACATGACACTTTAGGTAGCAAGATGCTAATTTTCTTCCCATCATTTAGTCCTCTTGTCATGAATAGTATAAATATGTAAACAAAGGGAATATGGAGGAACACAAAAAATCCAATGAAATAGAAACAAAATGTATAGAAGAATAAAATCCCTTCTTCTTTCACATAGTTAAACTTCAAAATTTCACAATTTGGTTCTTGTGATGGGTCCCATTTTTGAATTTCACAGTTGAGTTTCCTGGGGTGAAATGTTATTGATAAACTAGAGCAGCAGCAAAAATATCATTCACAGCACAGATGATGACACCCTACTCTAGTCACAGATTTCTTCTAATGGGAGGTGATGATGATGAACAGCATCAAGTCACTGTTAAAAGTCAATGATCCTTTATTCTGCATCAGGCTAATTGGTAAAGTGACAAAAGTGGTTACTAACCACTTGAATACAAAGAATCTCAAGATCTCAGGTGACAGAGGGGGTTCTCTTTGTATCCACTCCCATTTCAGTATTCCTAGTTCATGTTCCAAAAGCTCCTCCTACTTGAGAGTTTTATAAGGAGGAGGATCCAAAAATGCTTTCCTTCCCCCCCATACCTAAGTGGAGCAAGGCCCACTTTTCCCGAAGAGCCTGAATAAGGATTCTCTCTCTCTCTCTCTCTCGTAATTGTCTGGTCTAGCTCTGTGGTGGACCTCGGGATCAGCCTGAGGCCTTGGGCTTAGTGGGGGAGTGAAGTGAAGGAGGTAGGAAGGCCATGTGATTTGATCATTTCTTAAAAGATGATGTCTAAGCTCTCATTATGACTTTCAGATATTCCATTAATTCTTAAATTTTTTTTTGGATCTTTTGTCCAGGTCAGTTGTTTTTCCAATAAGATATTTCACATTTTTTTTTTCAATTTTTTCATTCTTATGATTTTTAACTGTTTCCTATTGTATTGCAAAGTTTTTAGCTACCATTTTCTATTTGCTCAATTCCCACTTTTAAGGAATTTTTCTATCAGTGTTTTTTTTTTTAATCTTTTTCCTTTGGCCAATTCTACTTTTTACAAAGCTTTTCTCCTAAGTTCAATTTATATGTCTTTCTTCCATTTGATCAATTATGCTTTGCAAGTTATTTTCTTCAGTATTTTTGTGCATACTTTACTAAGCTCAGCTCATTTTTCATGATTTTCTTTCATCACTCTCATTTCTTTTACCAATATTTCCTTTACCTTTCTTAGTTAATTTTTAAAATCCTTTCTGAATGCTTCCATGACTTCAAACAATTTATTTTTTCTTTAAGTCTTTGGATGCAGGAGTTTTGACATTGTTTTCTCCTTCTGAGTGTGTATTTTTATCTCTCTACTCAATATAATAACATTTGTGGTCAAAATTTTTTTCTTCTTTGCTAATTTTGCAACATATTTTTTCACTTTTCACTTTTTGCTAAAATGGAACTCTAATTCCCAAATAGAAGAGGCAACTTTCCCAAGATTCAGGTATATTTGTGCAGCTGTTTTTGTAGATAAATTTGGGATCTTGTAAGTTTTTGGCTCTTCCAAGATGATATGATCTAGGGAAAAGTGTGTTTACCACTCTCCTATACTGTTCATTGGTTTTTGAATTATCACAAGTACTTTTTTTGAATCCTGTTCCTCTGATCAGAGTCCTTGTGCTCCTGTCACCACAAGCTTTGCAATGCAAGTGCTCCTCCTTGCACTGGAATTAAGACTTGGTACTATAACCAACTTTCACGTATAGGTAGTGCAAAAGAATCCTGTCCCTGGTGCCAGCAAAAGGACCCCTGTAAATCTATTTATGACACATTGTCTCATCTTGTCATCTGTGGGCTGAAAGGTCTCGAAATTGCCATTGGTGCTACTGAATTAGTTGTCCAGAGGTCTTTTCTTTTTTTTGTTTCTTGGGGTTTAATCTGTGCTAACAAGGCTTTCACTGGACTTGCTTCTGTCTTACCCTGGTATAACAGACTTTTCCTGCTAATCTATGAAGTTACTTTTGTCTGGAAAATTTCACTCCATCTTTTGGGGGTTCTGGTGCTCTACAATTTGTTTAAAGTCATTATTTAAAGGTATTTTAAGGGGTTTGGTGGAAAGCTCAGGTGAGTTCCTGCCTTTACTTTGCCATCTAGGCCTTAGCTTTCTATTCTGTAAAATGAATAGGCTGGATCAGATTGTTTCAAAGATCCTTACTACATCTAATTCATGATACTAAGTGTTAGAAAACAAAATGAAAATCACAATGTGTAAAGTGGGCCAGATAGTATGAATGGAGTCACAGATGATGAGAGAATGACTAGGAGGGAGCAATCAATTACAAAGATTTTAAGATTATGAAAATTAGTGATGACATCTGGAAAGAAAAGAAGTTGCCTTTATACAGTGGGAGATGGTTTTAAAGGATTTGATATTTTTAACATCTCTCCTAATGCTACTTATTTTAGACAATTTTATCATTAGCTGCTAAATTATGGTGGGAGGAAGTCTAGCAAAAGGACAAAGTCTATTTTAGCCTCTCTGTGATGATGTAGGTAAGTTAATGTGTACAGGTAAAGAAAAGATGTGTTTCTTTGAAGAAATGATGAAAAATATAATATACTATTCCAATTTCTTGTAAAAAATATTAAAGTCAAAATGTATCCCTGAACTAAAACACTCTTAAATGCTGATGGTAAGCATTTATTTGAAAATAAAGAAATCAAGGAAAGAAACTTACCAAATGACTACTGAAAGATTATGAATCCATAATTGTCTAAAATGTGAATGAACAGAGCATATATTATAAAAGCAATTATTAACTCACCATAATAAACTCCACATAATGCCTTATGCTTTCTATTGCTAAGAAGGATATATATATATATATATATATATATACATATATATATATATTTGGTCTGGAGAAAAGTGGGCTAACATATTATTTTGGGGGAAAGTTGTCAAGAAACATATTCTAGGAGTAAGGGGACTGAATCTTTCTGAATTTGATGCTTTTAATTCACCCTTTTTTGTTTGACAATGATTATCTGGATATGTGACTGAATTAACAATTTTAAATCCATGATTTAACTTACAAGATATGGCCATGAAATATTTAGGAGAGGAAACTTACAACAATTATACAAATCATTTTCATTCCCCTTTTAATGAAGTTGGGAGAGACTGGACATAGATTTCGATTTTTAAAATTGAGGTATCTGCGACATTCCAAGGCTAAATGATTTGTCAGACTTCATACAGTGAGTGAATCAGTGACCTACCTAAGTATTCTGATTCATAGTGGAACTCTTTTCACTGACATGTCTACCTGAAGCAGGATTCAGTACTGAAAAGTGATTTAGAATATACTTGGCCAATCTTTTGAATTAGTTTTAGGATGATATAGCTAATACACTGTGAATGGTCCCCAGTTATAATTTTTTATATTTAAAACATTATTAGTTTTGTAATTCTGAGGAAGAAATTATATGTTGAGAGAGAAAGAAGAGAGATTTGGCTATCTCAAAGCCTTTTGATACTATTATCACTTTTTACATTTTTTCCCTAAATTTGTCTTTTTATGTGTTAAATAAATATTGAAAAAGGGATTCCCTCCTCTCTTCCCAGTAAATAGAATTTAAAAGAGCTAAACATAATGATGATAACTAGTTTTGCTTCAAAATGATCTATTTGTATTCATGCTCTATACTTTCCTTAAAAAAAAAAAAAAGTTTTTCAGAGTAAATATCTTAGCCTTTGGAAAATTCCATGTCAAATTATAAAAATCATCAAATGTTCTAAAGAAAAATGCCCAGGAATTTGTGTAGACTAAGGAGATCTTATTGGAAACAAGCACATTAGAAATAACAAGGGATGTAAGAGGAAATTAGGTGAAAGTTACCTTGAAATAGAGTAACTTGCTAATTAGAATTTTAACTTCTTGAACATAGAGATCACTCTTTCTTCTTTCCCTTTCTTTGTATGATCTAGGAATATTATCATACCTGGGAAAGAATAAACTTTTAATAGATAATTGTTGAATAACAGAAATAAGCTCAGATTAAATGTAATAACTAATAATATTCTATATAGCAATTTATTTTTAAAGCCTCAGATGTACAGTTATATAAAAACTTACAGTTTCAATGTGGAATAAAGTTGTAAACTCAGTTAAAATGCTGTAGAACTTTGGTATTTACCAGGTTTTGATTGCTTTTAGATCTGAATCTGTCCCAGACATCAAAATGTCTTCCAGGAAAACTTATTTAAACCTACAACCTATTCCAAGTATTTAAATCTGATATAAATTTCTCAGTAACACACCAAAAGCACATCAGTCTACTGGAATATCTGAATGTTATTGTGCAAGACCAGATTGGTGCCACAGTGATAATAGGGAAATGAGCTTTGTGTTGAATTGTTCTTTTTTCCCCTTTGTTTTATTTTTCTTACCTATTTATTCATTCATTTGTTCATTAATTAATTTGTTTTTTTGCTTATAATAAATATGTTTATAACAAAAGGTATCAGATAAGACCCAGAATGGCATTTAGTGGTTGAACTCAATTAGATTCTGTGTTTTCAGTTTTTGAGTTTCATTTTTATTTGCAAAAGGTTTTTCAATTGTCAATACTGAAAAATTACTCATGCATATAACTTGTAAATAAAAAGCTATAATAATAAAAAAAAAAGTAGGTATGATTTGGTTCACAATTTAAATGTTCCTCTGTCAGTTTTTTTTTCAGGGGGCTACCATTAATATATGTCTTCCAGGAGAGTCAAGCCCAGGCAAAATGTGGAATAGGAAGCAATCCTTGGTTCTTCTGCTATCTTTACAGGAATACACACATAAATGTTTGGCATATGTTTAAGAACTACCTTACTGGGGGTTGCTAGTGGGGAATACATATGATGATATACTCTAAGTTTAATCTGTATCATTAACAATTTTTCTGTTTCTTATCAAAAATCACATCTTAATTTGTAGTATTTACAGATTTTGGAGGTGTAAATACCTATAATGAAAACTTAACTAGCTCTCCTGAGCCAGTTTGAAATAGCTCCAGAACAATATATATCCTGAATTAATTTTGGAATTCTCTTTTTAGCTACCCTGGAACAAAAGCAGCATGACACTGGGCAACTCACTTAACCCCAATTGCCTCAATAAAATAAAATAAAACAAAGCAAAACGAAACAAAACAAAATCAAACAAAAAAACCCCATAAATTGGTTAGTTTGATTTAAAACAGAGAAAAGAAACACAGATCATTAATATGCCACTTATTAAGACGAAAGTAGACCAATTATATGGAATTATTTTGCCTAGTTATGTGGCAGTACATTTAACAATCTAAGTGAAATAGAAGAATATTTATAAAAAATACAAATTGTCAAGATTACCAAAAGAGGAAACAGAATAAATGTAATTTAGAAAAAGAAATTTAACAAACTATGAATAAACTTCCTAAAAGAAAAGCAATAGGACCAGAGACATTTAAAAGTCAGTTCTATCAAACAATTAAAGGTTAAGTAATTTAATATTAAATAAATTATTTAGAATTACAGGTAAAGGGTATAATCTACCAAATCATTTTATAAAGCTAATATACTGATAGATAAACCAGGAAAACTAAAAACAGAAGCAGAAAATTATAGGTCAATTTCATTAATGAATATGGATACAAAAAACTTAAATAGAACTAGCTAAAACATTGTAACGATGTATCACAAAGATTGTGTATCATGTTCAAGGGGGATTTATACCAAAAATGCAGGGATAATTTAACAAAAGGAAAACTATGTCACAATTGAAGGAAAGGTTGGTTAAGTATATAGGAAGGAAAGTCAATGGATAGAAAAAAAGCAGAGGAATTAGGAGGGATAGGAAACAAAAGATACATACAAGCATAATAATAAAGATCAGAAATAGAATTTTTAGCTAAAAAAAAATCTAGTAATCATGATTTCAGACAAAATTAAAGCTAAAATACATTTAATCAAAAGAGAAAAATAGGGAGACAAACACTATATGTCAGGTATAGTAATCAATTTTGTTTTAAACTATTAAAAATAAGAGATTTAAGTGACTTATCCAAAATCTCATAAGTAGTGTCTCACTCAGAGCTTCCTGAGTACAGGCCCAGCAGTCTATCTATTATTAAAAAATGAATTGCCTCATTTTTGTGTTGTTAGTGAGTTTTTTTTTCCCCCAGAACTTCCTAGTTATTCCTTATTCCTCACTGAGCCATGGGGCCAAGATTGAAAGTGGAGCAATGCAGGCAGCCAGACTACCATGGAAGAAGCCCTGAGCCATCAAGTTTCCTGGGACTTGAGGCTTTAAACTGGGACTTTACACTATGGTATCAAATTATACTAAAAATATAATCTCATTCACCTCCCCAAACTGAGTGTTATTGGTAGTGGTAGTAGAAGAGGAGGTGAGGGGAGAAGTAGGAGAGGAGGACCATTATGCCCCCAATGGGTAGTGAAGTAACTTTGAATTTTTGTGTATTAAAATAAAAAGAAACTATAAATCAAATCAATTTATAATGATATGAAAAAAATGCTCTAAAATCCCTATTGATTAGAGAAAGGCAAATTAAGACAAATCCTTTCCACAATCCCTGAGAAGGCAAATAATATAATATCAATTATAGAAGTAAAATTATACAAACTCCCAGAAATAATATCTCAACATTCTCTTTTAACATAGGAATAAATTATACTTTCATATGGATGCAATTAGTAAAAGTATTGACCTCACTGAAATTTTTCATCAATATTGTATAATAGAAACATTTTACATATCTTCCTTCTTGAGACTCTCTTAACATTTTTTTTTCAATTGGGATCAATAAGACTGGAACTCTTCATTGAAACCTAAATATTATCAACTTCTTGTTTTCTAAGTTACAACTGAAAGAAAACTGGGAATTAGAATATTATTATTTCATTTATAAAGGAATGGGAATATTTATTTTGTACTTGAATTTATAATTAACATAAGAAATTATAAAATTATGAAATGGGCTGGTTCTCCTGAATATTTGGACACTCATCAGGAAAGACTATGATTGGGAGTGGGGAATGGAGAAGCAGTAATATTTTAATAAGTAATGAAAAAAGAATAGAGGAACAATGAAAGATAGGGAGGGATACAGAGGCAGATGGCATGTCTTAGAGACTAAGGAATGGGATGGTGCAGAGAATGCAGAGGGAAAGAAATATAGAATATCACTCATGTAAAGAAGAGTTGGAGTTGGGAATTCTCAGCAGCATGAACCTGATAGAGAAGGTATACTTCTGGGGGAAAGAGGCAGAGTTTAAGGTCATTTTTTTCTATTTTTTCAGGGAGGGGGGTAGACCCCTTTTTGTGTCAGCTTGTGTTAGTTCATTAACATATCCAAATCATCCCAAAGCTATCCGTAAAACTTCAAAGTAATCTCAAAGTTACTAGCACCTTTTTGATGTTCTTAGAAGCTCTGGATATCTGGATTTTGTCTGTAATTATGTATCATAGAAGCAGAATTTTGACAAGCAGCACCTAAATGATTTCTTCTGACTTGGCATATATTATTAGGAAGTGAATTTCAGTATCAGTAGATACAATGTGTGCAAATTATGCAACCTTTATAAATTATGCATCTTTGGGACAGTTTGTATGTGACTTCTAGGTTTCTCTTTGCAATCTTATTTTCTGCTAACACTAACGAATTAGAAAAGGAGGGGGTTGTCATTGGGGCCAGAATAAGATTTAATTTTAATACAGCCTTTCACTATAAAAACTTTTAGAAACTGCCTAGTTTATTTTTTCATGTTGAAAATAAATTATGTTATTTCCAGTTCCACAATTCTATTTGGTTGTTTAAAGATCTAGATATTATATGTTAGTGATTTTTATACATTCTAACACATTTTCAATCTAACAAGCCAAGTTCATTTGAAGTATTCATTTGAGACACCTCCTTCTTATATGACATCATAAATTCATACTTCAAAGGATCTTACATTGTATTAGACTTTGGAGTTAGGGTATATATGAAGTGACATTGCTAATTATAACATATGGTAATTTGTGGAGGAAGAATACACTAACATTTCAAAATATTTGAAATATACTTTCCAATGTAGCTGTTACTTAAGTCTTAAAGAACACGTTTTTAACATGAAAAAAACAATAAAGTAAGAAGTGTTTTCCAATTTATGCAATTCTAAGCAGAATCACTAATTATTTGGATGACACAATCTAGGCTCACTTAACATGTTATAATTTTGAACTAAATATATCAGGAAAATATTTGATAGGGATATATATATATTTTCCTCCCCTTGGGATAAAAATATCATTTTCCTGAGTATGAAATGGATAAACTCATGACTACATTATAGTTTGTTTGAGTGTTTTAGTGAACTGAAAGGTTCATATGTGTCTTTTCCACTAGAATATGTTTCTTCAGAGCAATGACTATTTCTGTTTTTCCTTTGTACTGCCTCCCCCACCCAAAACAAAAACAAAAACAAAAAAAAAACAACAACACATTTTTTTACCTCTAAGTAAAAGTGATTATCAGCAGTGTGGTATGGCAACAAACAAACAAAGATACAAACAACAAAACAAAGGAAAAAACAACCAACTCCAAAACAAAACAAAGCAAAATATGTAATCTTATGATATATTGATGATTTAAGTAAGTCTAGTATTGCTTAGGATTATTGAAATTATAATAATTTTCTTGTACTCTGATGAAAACTATGTTTATTTCTTGGGATCTTGTTTTAAGAAGGATATTATTAAATTGTAGAATAGAAAAAGACAGTGACTAGAAAGACAAAAGTGACTTCTGATCTCACTTTTATGCATAATATGTCTTTCTTTTTCACATAACAGAGTGTTTTTCATGTAAGGAGTACATGACTAATACTTATTAACTTTGATTACTTGAGTGAATGAAATTTAGAAAGAATAAATGTAAAGTTCTAAATGTTGATTAGAAAAGTTACTTGATTAAATGACAGAAGAGGAGATATAAGACTAATTCAACTAATATGATCTAGAAGTTAATAGTATGCCATAACTTATGAATAGAGAGACTACATGAATCCATGTATACTATCCAGAATGAGGCATAATAATCATGCTGAACTCTTCCACAGTTAGAGCATATCTATTTATGTGTATACATCTATCTATCTATCTATCTTTGTAAATCATTTATATATCTTGGATATTGAACCATTAGAGAAATCTTCATTCCAAATATTCATGTGGAATTGATTGTGAAACATGGAAGACACTGGAACAAAACCATCCAGCGTGATAGGGCTGCATCAAAGAAAGTACTGTGCTCTATGAACAAAGCAGTATTGCAGCTGTTCAAAAGAAATATGAGTTCTACAGATTCAGAGATATTTCCATTCCGACTATTCATATAATTATTATTTAAACCCAATCTGTGGTAGAGCTTTCTAAACTCTTACAGTCCTAACAACCATAGTTGGACACACCCTATAACATTGTTATTTTATTCCTCTTTGAGAATGAAGGACAATTAACCACCAATGAATTTTTCTATGATTTATTTATTAGCCTTTTTAAATGGTTGTAATGGTTAAGTTTCTAGTTTAGTCTGTTGGATTTGTGTGTATATATCCCTTAAAACAATGAATATTTTAATATGATGATCTATAAAAGATATATTTACTATTTCTGATTTTTAAATGTTCATGATATCTGCACTTATGTGTGGTTGGGTTGTTTTTTTTTTTAAGTTCCATGTGGTGCTGAGAACATGAATTATCTATGACAATTCCATTTAGAACATATCATAATCTCTAGTTTTTCCAGCAAAATTTTCTATATTTCTACTTTTGCTTATCTGTTTGTTAGATTTAAGTACAGGGAGTGCAAAAACATTTATTGAATACCTATTCTATGTCAGGCACTATCTTAAATACTTTACATTAGCTTTTTTGATCATCATAAAAACCTGATTCAAATGGCCAAAAAAAGATGGAAGACTAGATATTTTAACTGGTTCTTGGCACCTCAAGAAACTTTTAAAATTGGAATATTGCACCAAAAAAAAAATTCAGCTGCCTCCATGTTCTAGGATACCAATACCCCCAAAATACCAATGCCCATGATAAATTAAAAGTATAGATGGATAATCAATAGAATTTAACTATATCAGTAAATAGCTTTACCCACTCATTCATTATACTCTTGGCAGAAGTGTGCACAAGTTGGCCCATTTGCTTTCAATGAAACTGAACTCTGAACTCTGACTTTTTTACTCACTCTTCTCAGTGCCACAAAAGTGTGAAGACAGAAATTTCTACAGACTGTGCTAGTGGGATGTGAATAATATTAAGATCTTCATTTTACAGATGTGGAAGTTCATGTAAAAGGAGGTTAAGTAATCTGCTTAGGATCACACAGCTACTAAGTATGTCAGAAAAGATTTGAACATAAGTCTTCCTAACTCCACACTCTAACTGGCCAATCAACTTGATTAGGATATATCACATACACCCTTTATCATTTTCCACTTTGTAATTTAGTGTGTGCATGTGGGTTTATGCTGTGAGTGTATGTGTGTGTGTGTGTGTATACACACACACATATACACACACATATATATACATATATGTATGTATGTATTACATGTATGTGTATGTAAACATATACACACATTTTATATATATATATATATATATATATATATATATATAGTGTACCTGTAATGTCTGTCAATTTATCTATTTATCATGTATCTGTCTACCTATCATCTATGTATCTATGTATCTATCTTTCTATCAATCTATCTACATATATATATATATATATATATATCTGCTAACAGGAAGTTTTGAAGTTTATAACATGCTGTTTCAGGTCTGTTTTTCCATCATCCTTTATTTGACTTTTAATTTTCCCCTTCTTAGGTAGAGTATGTTTAGGGAAAAAAAAAAGTTTTAATGTTTTATCTTTTGCTATTCTTCTGTTATTGATATTATTTAATTGCTTTATTTATCTTATAATATTTCTCTTGTCTACATTATTAGAACAAACAATTTCTCTTGATATTTTTTATACAGTTATTTGAAAGACTTTAAAAAATGTCCTTTTTTTCATTTATAGTTAGTTTCTGGTTTTCAAGGTTGGTTACTTTGCCTGTGTTTTGAGGTCCTTTGCATTTTGGAATACATTACTCATTCTCTCTTTCAGTTTCTTGTTGCTGCTGAATATTGTGCTATTGTGTCCTTTGCTTATTATGCTTCTAATGATTAGTTGAAGAATTTGTTGGTTGTTAGATGAACCTTCAACTATAAATTGTAGGTGTCTTGGAGATCATAACAAAGAGGTTTTAAAATTTTCTTTTAATTTTTGGAAGATGTATGATTTTATTAATTGATATTTTATCTTCTCTAGTTCTGAAGTTTCCTTCATTATTTCTTCACTTATTGTTGGCAGGTTTTTTGACTTAAAAAACATTATTTAGAAAATCCTATTAACCTTAAATTGTTTCTATGCATTCTATCTTCAATATCAATTTATTTCATTTTATGGAAATCATGCTTTCTTTTAATAATATTGTTTTTTGCTTGTATTTATCCATATTTCCTTTTACTTTTGTTATTTCCATTCCCAATAGGTTATCCTATTTTTTTTTCCTTTGATGAAACTTGCCAATTTAGGTAAAATATTTTTTCTTTAATAATTCTTATTTCACTTGAAAACCATTCAGAAATATCCTGCATTGATTCCATAATACCTTAGAAATTCAAATGGTTCTTTTTTCATCATATTGAACCATATTCATTGCCTCATTTATCTTATCTGATAATAAGACAATTTTCTCTTCTGCTAACAAAATCTTCTCCATTGGTTTATTTACATGTGTTCATGGTCTTTAATTGTTTTCTTTTTCTTTTTCTGTTTACTGACTCTTCCCTTTTTAAGGCAACTGGCATCAGGATCTTACTTAGCCCTTTTCAAGGATAGGCAATTCACGATTCAGCAGTCTTTGTAGCATGTCACTTCTGATGGAAGTCATCTGATGAACTGGACTCAGTTATATAATAAACTCTTTCCCACATGATTAGGATAGGACCACATCATAAGAAGCATGTGTCCTGAACCCTTTAACTGTATTATTTAATCATCTGTTTAAACTCTGTTGTAACAGAGAGGTACCATCCTACTACAACAGTCTGTAGGAATTTCAGTCTTCTCACTTTTGTGGCACTGAGAAAAGTGAGTAAGAGTCAGAGTGTAGAAGTTAGTTTTACTGAAAACTATTTACTGACATAGTTAAAGGTTAGTGATTCTCCATCTATACTTTTAATTTATCATGTGTTACCTTCTTTGGGTTCTGGTATCTTAGACCATGGAGGAAGCTGAAACTTTTATTTTGGTGTGATATTCCAATGAGAACCGATTAAAATTTCTAGTCTTCCATCTTTTTGTTCATTTGACTCAGAAGTTCTCCCTAATTTTCAATTTTACTTTGGCTTTTTTCCTGTTTCAACTATTATGCCCTGTCTCTGCCAAACAACCCAATAATCACTTCAAGCTCTTTTCCTTAATCTCTTTTTCCCTTCACAATACTCCCCACCCCAAATATGCAGTCCTTTATTTCATTTTATTTCCTACAGTTCTGTTGAAACTGTTCCCTCCATTGTCACCAAGATATCTTTATCTCCAAATCCAATTTCTTATCCTGTTTTCTCTACCCTCCCCTTTCCTTTACTTTGATCTTCCAGATTCCAATGTTATTGTTCTATTCTTCCCTATAGAAGATCAACTTATTAGTCTCCTTGGGATGTTTATTATCAACATCCCAATCCCTAGGCATAAATAACATCTTAGAGCATTATCTTGGCATACCACTTCTTTTATTTCTCTTAATGATCACACAAGTTCCCATGGATTCAATTTTGCCTATAAGGATGACTTCCAAAACTTCATATTACATAATCACAGACTTTCAAAATTGAAAAATTTATCAGAGGACATTCAGCTGAAGCATTAAAAGAATCATAGTATATTATAATCCCTACCATTATCACCATCAAGTGATCAGTCCAATTTTGGATGGATATAATTATTAGAAAATGTTTTTTTGGCTTATTTTCCTGAGCAGTAAACTTAAATTTACCTTTTCAACTATTACTCATTTTTTATTCTGTTTTTCCTAAGAAATTAAATAAGTCTAAAACCTTTTCTTCATTCTATTATGTTCTACTAAGGCTATTTTCCCCTAGATCTATATTTACAATTCATTAAATCAAAGTGACATGAATTCAAAGATTTTCACTATCCTAGTTGTTCACTCATGACTGCTCTCTTGCTTGTCAATGTACTTCTAATGTGACGGTACTCCAAAGTTAACAACCAATCCTATGTATTTCCTTATGAGGGCAGAACACAAAGTCTCATTGTTTTTTTTTTTTTTTTTTTTTAATTTTTTTATTTAATAATTACATTATATTTACACTCATTTCTGTTCCGATTTTTTTTCCCCTCCCTCCCTCCACCCCCTCCCCTAGATGGCAAGCAGTCCTTTATATGTTGGATATGTTGCAGTATATCCTAGATACAATATATGTTTGCAGAACCGAACAGTTCTCTTGTTGCGTAGGGAGAATTGGATTCAGAGGGTATAAATAATCCGGGAAGAGAAACAAAAATGCAGATAGTTCACATTCGTTTCCCAGTGTTCTTTCTTTGGGTGTAGCTGCTTTTGTCCGTCATTTATCAATTGAAACTCAGGTCTCTTTGTCAAAGAAATCCACTTCCATCAAAATATGTCCTCATACAATATCGTTGTCGAAGTGTATAATGATCTCCTGGTTCTGCTCATTTCACTTAGCATCAGTTCATGTAGGTCTCTCCAAGCCTCTCTGTATTCATCCTGCTGGTCATTTCTTACAGAACAATAATATTCCATAACATTCATATACCACAATTTACCCAGCCATTCTCCAATTGATGGGCATCCATTCATTTTCCAGTTTCTAGCCACTACAAACAGGGCTGCTACAAACATTTTGGCACATACAGGTCCCTTTCCCTTCTTTAGTATTTCTTTGGGATATAAGCCCAATAGAAACACTGCTGGATCAAAGGATATGCACATTTTGATAATTTTTTGGGCATAATTCCAGATTGCTCTCCAGAATGGTTGGATTCGTTCACAACTCCACCAACAATGCATTAGTGTCCCAGTTTTCCCGCATCCCCTCCAACATTCATCATTATTTTTTCCTGTCATCTTAGCCAATCTGACAGGTGTGTAGTGGTATCTCAGAGTTGTCTTAATTTGCATTTCTCTGATCAATAATGATTTGGAACACTCTTTCATATGAGTGGTAATAGTTTCAATCTCATCCTCTGAAAATTGTCTGTTCATATCCTTTGACCATTTATCAATTGGAGAATGGCTTGATTTCTTATAAATTTGAGTCAGTTCTCTATATATTTTGGAAATGAGGCCTTTATCAGAACCTTTAACTGTGAAAATGTTTTCCCAGTTTGTTGCTTCCCTTCTAATCTTGTTTGCATTAGTTTTATTTGTACAAAGGCTTTTTAATTTGATGTAATCGAAATTTTCTATTCTGTGATCAGTAATGGTCTCTAGTTCATCTTTGGTCACAAATTTCTTTCTCCTCCACAAGTCTGAGAGATAAACTATTCTATGTTCCTCTAATTTATTTATAGTCTCGTTCTTTATGCCTAGGTCATAGACCCATTTTGATCTTATCTTGGTATATGGTGTTAAGTGTGGGTCCATGCCTAATTTCTGCCATACTAATTTCCAATTATCCCAGCAGTTTTTATCAAATATTGAATTCTTTTCCCAGAAGTTAGGGGCTTTGGGTTTGTCAAACACTAGATTGCTATAGTTGACTATTCTGTCTTGTGAGCCTAGCCTTTTCCACTGATCCACTAATCTATTTCTTAGACAATACCAAATGGTTTTGGTGACTGCTGCTTTATAATATAGTTTTAGATCAGGTACAGCTAGGCCACCTTCATTTGATTTTTTTTTCATTAATTCCCTTGAGATTCTCGACTTTTTATTGTTCCATATGAATTTTGTTGTTATTTTTTCTAGATCAATAAAATATTTTCTTGGAAGTCTGATTGGTATAGCACTAAATAAATAGATTAGTTTAGGGAGTATTGTCATCTTTATTATGTTCGCTCGGCCGATCCAAGAGCACTTAATATTTTTCCAATTATTTAAGTCTGACTTTATTTGTGTGGAGACTTTTTTATAATTTTGCTCATATAATTCCTGACTTTCCTTTGGTAGATAGATTCCCAAATATTTTATGGTATCAACAGTTATTCTGAATGGAATTTCTCTTTGTATCTCTTGCTGTTGGGTTTTGTTGGTGATGTATAAAAATGCTGAAGATTTATGGGGATTTATTTTGTAGCCAGCTACTTTGCTAAAATTATGAATTATTTCCAATAGCTTTTTGGTAGAATCTCTGGGGTTCTCTAGGTATACCATCATATCATCTGCAAAGAGTGATAGTTTGGTTTCCTCATTGCCTACTCTAATTCCTTTTATATCTTTCTCGACTCTTATTGCCGAGGCTAGTGTTTCTAATACGATATTAAATAATAATGGTGATAGTGGGCAACCTTGCTTCACTCCAGATCTTACTGGGAAAGGTTCCAGTTTTTCCCCATTGCATATGATGCTTACTGATGGTTTTAAATATATGCTCCTGACTATTTTAAGGAAAAGTCCATTTATTCCTATGCTCTCAAGTGTTTTTATTAGGAATGGATGTTGGATTTTATCAAATGCTTTTTCTGCATCTATTGAGATGATCATGTGGTTTTTGTTTGTTTGGTTATTGATATAGTCAATTATGTTAATAGTTTTCCTAATATTGAACCAGCCCTGCATTCCTGGTATAAATCCTACTTGGTCATAGTGTATTATCCTGGTGACAATTTTCTGTAATCTTTTTGCTAATATTTTATTTAAGATTTTAGCATCAATATTCATTAGGGAGATTGGTCTATAATTTTCTTTCTCTGTTTTCAGCCTACCTGGTTTAGGTATCAGTACCATATCTGTGTCATAAAAGGAGTTTGGTAGGACTCCTTCAATCCCTATTTTTTCAAATAGTTTATATAACATTGGAGTTAATTGTTCTTTAAATGTTTGGTAGAATTCACATGTAAATCCATCTGGTCCTGGGGATTTTTTCTTAGGGAGTTGATTGATAGTTTGTTCTATTTCTTTTTCTGAGATGGGACTGTTTAGGATATTTACTTCTTCCTCTGTTAGTTTGGGCAAGCTGTATTTTTGGAGGTATTTTTCTATTTCATTTAAGTTGTCGAATTTATTGGCATAAAGTTGGGCAAAGTAACTCCTAATTATTGCTCTAATTTCCTCTTCGTTAGTGGTGAGTTCTCCCTTTTCATTTTTAAGACTAACAATTTGATTTTCCTCTTTCCTTTTTTTAATCAGATTTACTAAGGGTTTGTCTATTTTGTTGGTTTTTTCATAGAACCAACTCTTAGTTTTATTAATCAATTCAATAGTTTTTTTACTTTCAATTTTATTGATCTCACCTTTTACTTTTAGAATTTCAAGTTTAGTGTTTGACTGGGGGTTTTTAATTTGTTCCTTTTCTAGCATTTTTAATTGCAAACCCAATTCATTGACCTTCTCTTTCTCTATTTTATACAAATAGGCCTCTAGAGATATGAAATTTCCCCTTATTACCGCTTTGGCTGCATCCCATACATTTTGGTATGATGTCTCATTATTATCGTTTTCTTGGGTGAAGTTATTAATTATGTCTATGATTTGCTGTTTTACCCAATCATTCTTTAGTATGAGATTATTTAGTTTCCAATTATTTTTTGGTCTACTTCCCCCTGCTTTTTTGTTGAATGTAATTTTCATTGCATCGTGGTCTGAAAAGGATGCATTTACTATTTCTGCCTTACTACATTTGAGTTTGAGGTTTTTATGTCCTAATATATGGTCAATTTTTGTATAGGTTCCATGAACTGCTGAAAAGAAAGTGTATTCCTTTCTGTCTCCATTACATTTTCTCCAGAGATCTATCATATCTAGCTTTCCTAGTATTCTGTTTACCTCTTTGACTTCTTTCTTATTTATTTTCTGGTTTGATTTATCTAATTCTGAGAGTGCAAGGTTAAGATCTCCCACTATTATAGTTTTACTGTCTATTTCTTCTTGCAGCTCTCTTAGTTTCTCTTTTAAGAATTTAGATGCTACCCCACTTGGTGCATATATGTTTAATATAGATAGTGCTTCATTATCCATGCTACCCTTTAGCAAGATATAGTGTCCTTCCTTATCTCTTTTAATTAGGTCAATTTTTGCTTTAGCTTGATCTGAGATCAGGATGGCTACCCCTGCTTTTTTGACTTCACCTGAAGCATAGTAGATTTTGCTCCAACCTTTTACCTTTAACCTGCATGTATCTCCCCGCTTCAGGTGTGTTTCCTGTAAACAACATATTGTAGGATTCTGGCTTTTAATCCATTCTGCTAACCGCTTCCTCTTTATGGGGGAGTTTACCCCGTTCACGTTTATGGTTAGAATGACCAATTCTGTATTACTTGCCATCTTGTTAACCCCGGTTTATGCTTTCCTCCCTTCTTTCCCCTTTCCCCCCCTTCCAAGTATTAAGCTTGTGAGCACCCCTTGCTTCTCACAGCCCTCCCTTTTTAGTGTCCCTCCCCCCGCCTTAGAGTTCCTCCCCCTATCTTACCCCTTTCCCTCCCAGTTCCCGTATTCCCTTCCACTTAGCTTATTCCTTCCCTTTCCACTTTTCCCTTCTCACTTTTCAATGAGATGGGAGAAGTTTCACCATAGATTGAATATGTCTTAAGATTTTTCACTTAAAGCCAATTCTGAAGGCAGTAAGATACCCACTATATTCATCCCCCTCCATTCTTTCTCTCAGATATAATAGGTTTCCTATGCCTCTTCATGAGATGTACTACCCCCACTTTACCCTTTTTCTGGTACAATGTCCTTTCCACATCAATTTCTAGAACAAGGTATACATGTATTCTTTATACATCTATATAGTCAAAATATAGTTCCCAAGATTAATCTTTACCTTTTTAGATTTCTCTTGAGTTCTATATTTGTAGATCAAACTTTTTGTTAAGTTCTGGTTTTTTCATCAGAAATAGATGAAATTCGCTTACTTCGTTGAATGTCCATCTTCTTCCCTGGAAAAAGATGCTCATTCTCGCTGGGTAAGTTATTTTTGGTTGCATACCAAGTTCCTTAGCCTTTCGGAATATCATATTCCAGGCCCTTCGATCTTTTAATGTGGATGCTGCCAGATCCTGGGTGATCCTTATTGTGGCTCCTTGATACTTGAATTGGGTTTTTCTAGCCGCTTGCAATATTTTTTCTTTCACCTGAGGGTTCTGGCATTTGGCCACTATATTCCTTGGTGTTTTGATTTTAGGATCCCTTTCAGTGGGTGCAAAGTCTCATTGTTTCATTACTTCTGTGTAGCAAAAATTCTGGCTAAACAGAAAAAACAAACAAAAAAAAAGAATGAGAAAAATTAAATTTATGGGAAAAATGAAACATTTTGAGTTATTATCCTAATAATTAGCAAGAATAATTTTAATGAAGAAGTAGGGAACACTGACCTTAAATTTAAATTAAAGTAAATTAAAATTTCATTTTGAATAGAAACTGAGAAATATGAGCAGAGGTGGCAGCCACATCCTAGAAAATATTAGAAAAGAACGAGGACTGTCAATTTAATTTTTTTTAAAAAGGAGAACTATATGATAAACATGACAAATACATTCAGAGGCAAGCTTTTGCTTTGTAGCTAAGAACTGAGACTGAACTTTTTGAGGGAGTGGGTGGGTACTGTCATTGTTTGAGAATTAAGGAGAGCTACATAAGGAATTATTCTCCTCTTTCCCTTTTTCCTGACTCCTTTTCCAACTGAAAGAAGTAATGCTTACAAAAGATCCCACAAATTGTGTTAGGATTTTTTTTTCTTTAATTTTTTTTTTGTTATTTTCAATAGTAATTTAAAGATAACTATTTCTAGATAAATATAAAATAAATCATATTTATTTTTGATCTACATAATTCTCCACATATAGAATTTATAAATAGGGAATGACATTGCTTTAATTCAATACAGTTTGTTCCTTTTTCCTATCTATCTATCTATTTATTTTTAATACACATTGTTTTATGAATCCTGATGGGAGAGAAAAATTAGAAGGAAAAAAAAACATGGGAGAGGAAAAAAAAACAGAAAAATAAAACAAAAAAAAAGAAGTGAACATAGCATATGTTGATTTACATTCAATCTCCAGTTTTTTTGTTTTTTTTTTTAAACTGGATGCATATGATATTTTTTGTGCAAAGTCTATTTGGGATTGCTTTCAATCACTGAGCTATGGAGAAGAACCATGTCTTTCACAGTTGATCATCCAGCATTTTTGCTATTATTGTGTACAATGTATTCCTAATTGTGCTTGTTTCATTCAGCATCAGTTCATGTGAATTTTTCCTAGCTTTTTTAAATCATCTTGGTTATGATTTCTATACAACAATAATATTCCATTACCTTCATATACCACAACTTTGTCAGCTAATTGATAGGAATCTACAATTTTTTAACCATAAAAAGAGTTGCTACAAACATTTTTTACACATGTGTATTCTTTGCCCTCTTTTATGATTTCTTTGAGATACAGACCCAGTAACAGCACTACTGAGTCAAAGGATATGCACGGTTTTATAGCCCCTTGGACATAGTGCCAAATTGCTCTCCAGAATGGTTGCATTACTTCACAACCCCACCAACAATGTATCTCAAAGTTGTTTTAATTTGCATTTGTCTAATCAATGTGATTTAGATCATTTTTTCATATAATTATAGCTTTAATTTAGTCATCTAAAAATTGTCTGTTCATATCCTTTGACCATGTATCAATTGGGGAATGACTTGTATTCTTATATATTTGAGAGTTCTTTATATAATTTTGAAATGAGATCTTTATTAGAAACACTTGCTGTGAAGATTTTTCTCAGCATTGCACTTCCCTTTTAATGTTATTTGTGATGGTTTTGTTTGTGCAAAAATTTTTAAATTTTAATTTAGAATAATCAAAATCATCCATATTGCCTTTCATAGTTCTCCAATTGTTCTTTAGTCATAAATTCTCCATAGATCCAATAGGTAAATTATCCCTTGCTCTCCTAATTTGTTTATGGTATCATCCTTTATGCAGAAATTAGGTACTCATTTTGACATTATTTTGGTATGGAGTATGAGCTTAGTTTCTGACATTTTTTTTTCAGTTTTCCCACCAATTTTTGTCAAATAGTGAGTTCTTATCCCTGAAGCTGGAGTTTGGGGGGGTTATCAAATACTAGATTACTATAGGCATTGATATTTGTGTCATGTATCATTTTATTCCACTGATCCACTACTCTATTTTTAAGCCAGTACCAAATGGTTTTGATGACTGCTACTTTAAAATAATGTTTTTGGTCTGATACTGTTAAGCCACCATCCTTTCCATTTTTTCATTAATTATTTTGATATTTTGATCTTTTGTTCTTCCAGATGAATTTTGTTATTTTTGCTAATTCTATAAAATAAATTTTGGCTGTTTGATTGGTATGTTACTGAACAAGTAGACCAATTTAAGGAGAATTCTTATTTTTATTATATAAGTTCAACTTACCCATGAGCAATTGATAATTGATATTTTTCTAATTGTTTAGGTCTGACTTTATTCATGTGAGAAGTGTTTTTAGTTTTTGGATTTGTCTTGGCAGGTAGCTGCCCAAATATTTTATTTTGGCTATTGTTATTTTAAATAGAATTTCCCTTTCTATCTTTTGCTGTTGGGCTTTGTCAGTAATATATAGCAATTATAATAATTTGGATGGGTTTATTTTATATCCTATTGCTTTACTAAAGCTATTAATTGTTTCCAGGAGATTTTTACATGATCTTCTAGCATTCTCTAAGTATATCATGCATAAAGAGTGATATTTCCTCATTGCCTATTCTAACTCTTTATTTTTTTTTCTTTTATTCTTGCTATAGCCAACATTTCTCATATAATGTTGAATAATAGTGATGATAATTGGCATCTTTTTTTTCACCCCTTGTCTTACTGGCAATGCATACAGCTTCTTTCCATTACACACAATGCTTATTCTTGGTTTTAGATAGAAATGGCTTATTATTATATGGAAAGCTCTTTTTATCTCTATTCTCTCTACTGTTTTTAATAGTTATGGGTGCTGTATTTTACTGAAACCTTGTTCTGCATCTATTATGACTACACTATAACTTCTGTTGGTTTTGTTATTGATATGGTTGATGATTGTAATAATCTTTCTGATATTGAAGTAGCCCTGTATTCCTGGTAAAAATTCCACTTGATCATAGTGTATTAACTTATAATTTATCAGTTGTTGTAATATAAGTGTATGTGTGTGTGGAGGGAGGGTACCCTATCATATAAAGAGAAATAATTCACCACAGAGCTAATAAATATGATTCCAAGGAGTAATCAGAAGATCTTATCCCAAGTATATTCTCTGTCCAACAGTAGTTGTATGATTGAGTAAATCATGTTCTCTATCTGAATCCTTGGTTTTTTTTTGTTTGTTTGTTTGTTTTATTTTTGTTTTTTTCTCATCTCAGTAAAATGAATGACTTGGGTTGGATGTTTTATACCTCTCTTTCAACTCTAGGATGCTTTGATCTTTCTAATGTTGATACTATGTTTGTTAGTTCCATGTCCATCCCTGGACTTTGTTCATCAAGGGAAAATGATTATTGTTACTGTATGTATAAAAAGTTTAAATGTATAGCTGTTCTCCTCGTCATCTTTCCATAAATCCCATAAAGTCATCTCTCCCTTATGGAGGTTCATTGTACTGAACAGAAGAATAATAAATTGTCTGAACAAAATCACTGCTTTCAAAGAAAAATGGGTTGACCTTTTCAAATCTCAAAACTTAATATAGTCATATTTGTTAAAATTAAACTACTTTTACTTTGCTTCTTAAATTTTGACAGGGTTCTAATCCCACTACTTTCAGGCACTATAAAGCAAAATCGGTTCTGTCAAATTAAATGTAATTTTTTCAGGAAAGCATTTCCCTATGACCTGCCATCTTCCTTAAATAATGCATCTTTAATAGCTACCAATTAAAATAGTTAGAGATTTATTACTAAGGCATAAATACCTATAAAATGTGATTGATTGTATAAACTCAGACAGTTTTTATTATAAAGCTCCTCTGACAGGCACATAAATTATTCTGTAATATTACAATGACTAAGAAAATATTATGACATCTTGATTTGCTTCCACCTCCTTTCTATCCTATAATTCCCATGGAAAGCCATATACTTGATTTTTGTTAACATTCTGTATTGGGGAAATCTGTCTTAGATTTTTAAGTATTATTAGTAATAAGGATATATCCAAAGGATCCATGCTTTGGTGGGAGAGAAAGGATGAATGGACAGAGTGTGTATGTGTGGTTAAAATAGCTTTGATTTATATTAAAAAAAAACCACACACACACAAAATACTATAATGCATAATTTATGAAGAAATAGTACCAAAAAATAGCAGTACATTTTTAATCTGCACTTTCTTTCTATTTTGAATGGATCTGCATTTTCCTATTTTTATGGAAGATTAGTAAATACCATATCTGTATCCATTTAGAATTGAGAACAGTTCTGCCAAATTAATAGTAATTTGTCAAGGTTCAGATAAGCAGGTGAGATGAACCTGAATCTTAACTTTAAAATTGATTCTCTATTTCTTAGGTCATGGTTCCTTTCACACAATAGAACTTCAAAGATGCAATTAATTGTAACTATAACTTTTTAAGTTAACCCAGATTTTTAAAAAAATCATCCTTTTTATGCTAAACATAGTTGGTTTTTTTTTTTTTTTATGATTTTAACCTTTCCCCTTTTATACTGAACAGGCATTGAAGTCAGATTTAAATCAAGGTAATATAAATTCTTTTTGAATAAATAAACTTTAAAATTTTATTAAAGCCCATTAATATAATATATTCACAACATAAGCATGGGTAATTTCAACATTCACTTTTGCAAATCCTTGTGTTTGAAATTTATTCTCTTCCTTCTCCCACCACTTCCCCTAGATGACAAGTAATCTAATATATGTTAAATATTTATAATTCTTCCTTATATATGTCCACAGTTATCATGCTGCACAAGAAAAATCAGATCAAAACAAATGAGAAAGAAAAGAAAATGCAAGCAAACAAACCCTTTCCTTCTTTTTTTTTCCTTTTCCCCAGTATTTTGCTTCCAAATACAGCCTCCCTCAAACAGCTTTCCCCTTATACAGCCCTTTCCCCTTAATTATCTTTTCCCCCTTCTGCTTTTATTCTTCCTTCTCTTAGACTCTTACTTTCCTTTCTGCTTTCCTCTCTGACTTCCCTTCAGGGTGAGACAAGTTTCTCTGTGAAGCTAAATATATCTGATATTCTCTCTTTGAGCCAAATCTGATGAGAGTAAGATTCACATATTGTTCATCCCCCTCTTTTCTTTCCCTCCATTGTAATATGTAATTTTTGCCTCTTCATGAGATGTAATTTACTCCATTTTAACTCCATTGTCCTCTTCTTCCAATAGAATATTCATTTCTCCTCTAGTTCCTTTTTTATGTCATCACAATAAAATCAATTATATCTGCAACCTCTAAATGTATGCATAGCAGACATACAGATCTCGAGTCAAAGACATTATTTTCCAATATATGGATATAAGCTTTTTAACTTTTAAAAGAAAGTTTTTTTCCTTACTTTTTGCTTTTTTATGTTACTCCTGAATTCTATATTTGAAGATCAAACTTTCTGTTCAGCTCTGGTCTTTTCATCAGAAATAAATAAAATTCAACTCTTTCATTGAATGTACATCTTTTTCCTAAAAAAATAATATTTACTTTTGCTGGGTAGTGAATTCTTGGCTGCAATCCAAGTTCCTTTGCCCTTCAGAATATCATATGTCATGCCCTTCGATCCTTTAAAGTGGAAGCAGCTAAGTCTTGAGTAATCCTGATTGGGGTTTCATGATATTTGAATTGCTTCTTTCTGGCTTGTGGCAGTATTTTCTCCTTGATGTGATATTTCTGAATTTTATCTATGATGTTCCTTGGAGTTTTCATCTTGGGGTCTCTTTCAGGAGGTGATTAGTAAATTCTTTCAATAGCTATTTTAACCTCTGGTTCTAGGACATTGGGCAGTTTGCCCTGATGATTTCCTGAAAGATAAAATGAAAGGCTTTTATTCATATAGTTTTCAGGTAATCCAATTATTCTTAGATTATCTCTCCTGGAATGAGTTTTAAGGTTAGATGTTTTTCCAGTAAGGTATTTTACATTTTCTATACTTAATTTTTTTGTTTTTTGATTTTTTTTGATTAATTCTTGAAGTTTTATTGGGTCACTCTCTTCCATTTGTTCAATCCTAATTTTTTAGTGAATTATTTTCTTCAATTAGACTTTTTACTCTCCTTTTGCACTTGGTCAATTGAACTTTTAAATGTGTTTTTTTTTTTTTTTTGTTACTTGAATTTTTTTCAATTTCACAAATTCTTTTTTTTTTTTTTTTTAACAAATTGGTTTCTTTTTCTATTCTATTTTATAAGGATTTTTTTGCTTTTTCAATTTCATCAAAGTTTTTTTGAAAGGAGTTAAGTGATTTTTCCATTTCACTAAAACTATGTTTTTAGGAATGTTTTATTTAGATTATTTCTGTGTTTCCTCTTCCAAACTGTCTTGAAAAGAGTTCTCAATTCCTTCCCCCATTTTTCTTTTAACTTTTAAGATCATTTTTGAATTCTTTCAAAAGAGCCTCGTGAGATGGAGAGCAACTAATATCATCCTTTTGGGCTTCATTTGGAGATGATTTGAATTTAGGATTCTTGAGGTTTGAGGTGTGTTCTTCTCTTTGTCTATAAAAGCTATCTATGGTCAGAGTTCTTTTTGTTTTATTGCTCATCTTTTTAAAGTTTTTTTTTTTTTTTTTTTTTTTTTAATAATAAATTTTATTTTATTTAATAATAACTTCGCATTGACAGAATCCATGCCAGGATAATTTCTACACGACATTATCCCTTGCAATCACTTATGTTTCGTTTTTTCCCCCTCCCTCCCTCCTCCCCCCCCCCCAGGATGGCAGGCAGTCCTATATATGCTAAACATGTTGCAGTATATCCTAGATACAATACATATTTGCAGAACCAAACAGTTCTCTTGTTGCACAGGGAGAATTGGATTCAGAAGGTAAAAATAACTCGGGAAGAAAATCAAAAATGCAAATAGTTCACATTCATTTCCCAGTATTCCTTCTTTGGGTGTAGCTGTTTCTGTCCATCATTTCTCCAATGAAACTCAGTTAAGTCTCTTTGTCAGAGAAATCCACTTCCATCAGAATACATCCTCATACAATATCGTTGTCGAAGTGTATAATGATCTCCTGGTTCTGCTCATCTCACTTAGCATCAGTCCATGTAGGTCTCTCCAAGCCTCTCTGTATTCATCCTGCTGGTCATTCCTTACAGAGCAATAATATTCCATAACATTCATATACCACAATTTACCCAGCCATTCTCCAATTGATGGGCATCCATTCATTTTCCAGTTTCTAGCCACTACAAACAGGGCTGCTACAAACATTTTGGCACATACAGGTCCCCTTCCCTTTTTTAGTATCTCTTTGGGGTATAAGCCCAATAGAAACACTGTTGGATCAAAGGGTATGCACAGTTTGATAACTTTTTGGGCATAATTCCAGATCGCTCTCCAGAATGGCTGGATTCGTTCACAACTCCACCAACAATGCATCAATGTCCCCGTTTTCCCGCATCCCCTCCAACATTCATCATTGTTTTTTCCTGTCATCTTAGCCAATCTGACAGGAGTGTAGTGATATCTCAGAGTTGTCTTAATTTGCATTTCTCTGATCAATAGTGATTTGGAACACTCTTTCATGTGAGTGGTAATAGTTTCAATTTCTTCATCTGAAAATTGTCTGTTCATATCCTTTGACCATTTATCAATTGGAGAATGGCTTGATTTTTTATAAATTTGAGTCAGTTCTCTATATATTTTGGAAATGAGGCCTTTATCAGAACCTTTAATTGTAAAGATGTTTTCCCAGTTAGTTACTTCCCTACTAATCTTGTTTGCATTCGTTCTGTTTGTACAAAGGCTTTTTAATTTGATATATTCAAAATTTTCTATTTTGTGATTGGTAATGGTCTCTAGTTCATCTTTGGTCACAAATTTCTTTCTCCTCCACAAGTCTGAGAGATAAACTATCCTATGTTCCTCTAATTTATTTATAATCTCGTTCTTTATGCCTAGGTCATGGACCCATTTTGATCTTATCTTGGTATGTGGTGTTAAGTGTGGGTCCTTGCCTAATTTCTGCCATACTAATTTCCAGTTATCCCAGCAGTTTTTATCAAATAATGAAATCTTATCCCAAAATTTAGAATCTTTGGGTTTGTCAAACACTAGATTGCTATAGTTGACTATTCTGTCTTGTGAACCTAACCTTTTCCACTGATCAACTAATCTATTTCTAAGCCAATACCAGATGGTTTTGGTGACTGCTGCTTTATAATATAATTTTAGATCAGGTACAGCTAGACCACCTTCATTTGATTTTTTTTTCATTAATTCCCTTGAGATTCTCGACTTTTTATTGTTCCATATGAATTTTGTTGTTATTTTTTCTAAATCATTAAAATATTTTCTTGGAAGTCTGATTGGTATAGCACTAAATAAATAGATTAGTTTAGGGAGTATTGTCATCTTTATTATATTTGCTCGGCCTATCCAAGAGCACTTAATATTTTTCCAATTATTTAAGTCTGACTTTATTTGTGTGAAAACTTTTTTGTAATTTTGCTCATATAATTCCTGACTTTCCTTTGGTAGGTAGATTCCCAATATTTTATGCTATCAACAGTTATTTTGAATGGAATTTCTCTTTGTATCTCTTGCTCTTGGATTTTGTTGGTGGTGTATAAGAATGCTGAGGATTTATGGGGATTTATTTTGTATCCTGCTACTTTGCTAAAATTATGAATTATTTCTAATAGCTTTTTAGTAGAATCTCTGGGGTTTTCTAGGTATACCATCATATCATCTGCAAAGAGTGATAGTTTGGTTTCCTCATTGCCTACTCTAATTCCTTTAATCTCTTTCTCGACTCTTATTGCAGAGGCCAGTGTTTCTAATACAATATTGAATAATAATGGTGATAGTGGGCAACCTTGCTTCACTCCAGATCTTACCGGGAAAGGTTCCAGTTTTTCCCCATTGCATATGATGCTTACTGAAGGTTTAAAATATATGCTCCTAACTATTTTAAGGAAAAGTCCTTTTATTCCTATGCTCTCAAGTGTTTTTATTAGGAATGGCTGTTGGATTTTATCAAATGCTTTTTCTGCATCTATTGAAATGATCATATGGTTTTTGTTTGGTTGGTTGTTGATATAGTCAATTATGTTAATAGTTTTCCTAATATTGAACCAGCCCTGCATTCCTGGTATAAATCCTACTTGGTCATAGTGTATTATCCTGGGGATGATTTTCTGTAATCTTTTTGCTAATATTTTATTTAAGATTTTAGCATCAATATTCATTAGGGAGATTGGTCTATAATTTTCTTTCTCTGTTTTCAGCCTACCTGGTTTAGGTATCAGTACCATATCTGTGTCATAAAAGGAGTTTGGTAGGACTCCTTCAATCCCTACTTCTTCAAATAGTTTATTTAGCATTGGAGTTAATTGATCTTTAAATGTTTGATAGAATTCAGATGTAAATCCATCTGGTCCTGGGGTTTTTTTCTTAGGGAGTTGATTGATAGTTTGTTCTATTTCTTTTTCTGAGATAGGAGTGTTTAGGATATTTACTTCTTCCTCTGTTAGTTTAGGTAAGCTATATTTTTGGAGGTATTCTTCTATTTCATTTAAGTTGTCGAATTTATTGGCGTAAAGTTGGGCAAAGTAACTCCTAATTATTGCTCTAATTTCCTCTTCGTTAGTGGTGAGTTCTCCCTTTTCATTTTTAAGACTAACAATTTGATTTTCCTCTTTCCTTTTTTTAATCAGATTTACTAAGGGTTTGTCTATTTTGTTGGTTTTTTCATAGAACCAACTCTTAGTTTTATTAATCAATTCAATAGTTTTTTTACTTTCAATTTTATTGATCTCTCCTTTTATTTTTTGAATTTCAAGTTTAGTGTTTGATTGGGGGTTTTTAATTCGTTCCTTTTCTAGCATTTTTAGTTGCAAGCCCAATTCATTGACCTTCTCTTTCTCTATTTTATACAAATAGGCCTCTAGAGATATGAGATTTCCCCTTATTACCGCTTTGGCTGCATCCCATACATTTTGGTATGATGTCTCATTATTATCATTTTCTTGGATGAAGTTATTAATTATGTCTATAATTTGCTGTTTCACCCAATCATTCTTTAGTATGAGATTATTTAGTTTCCAATTATTTTTTGGTCTACTTTCCTGTGGCTTTTTATTGAATGTAATTTTCAATGCATCATGGTCTGAAAAGGATGCATTCACTATTTCTGCCTTACTGCATTTGAGTTTGAGGTTTTTATGTCCTAATATATGATCAATTTTTGTATAAGTTCCATGAACTGCTGAAAAGAAGGTGTACTCCTTTCTGTCCCCATTACATTTTCTCCAGAGATCTATCATATCTAATTTTTCTATTATTCTATTTATCTCTTTGACTTCTTTCTTATTTATTTTGTGGTTTGATTTATCTAATTCTGAGAGTGCAAGGTTGAGATCTCCCACTATTAAAGTTTTACTGTCTATTTCTTCTTGCAGCTCTCTTAATTTCTCTTTTAGGAATTTAGATGCTACACTACTTGGTGCATATATATTTAATATAGATAGTTCTTCATTATTCATTCTACCCTTTAGCAAGATATAGTGCCCTTCCTTATCTCTTTTGATTAGATCAATTTTTGCTTTAGCTTGATCTGAGATCAGGATGGCTACCCCTGCTTTTTTGGCTTCACCTGAAGCATAGTAGATTTTGCTCCAACCTTTTACCTTTAACCTGCATGTATCACCCCGCTTCATGTGTGTTTCCTGTATACAACATATTGTAGGATTCTGGCTTTTAATCCATTCTGCTAACCGTTTCCTCTTTATAGAGGAGTTTACCCCGTTCACATTTATGGTTAAAATGACCAATTCTGTATTACTTGCCATCTTGTTAACCCCGGTTTATGCTTTTCTCCCTTCTTACTCCCTTACCCCCTCCCTTACCCCCCTTCCCAGTATTAAGCTTGTGAGCTCCCCTTGCTTCTCACAGCCCTCCCTTTTTCAGTATCCCTCCCCCCCCTTAGAGTTCCCCCCCCCCAACTTACCCCTTTCCCTCCCAGTTACCGTATTCCCTTCCACTTAGCTTATTCCTTCCTTTTTCACTTTTCCCTTCTCACTTTTCAATGAGGTGGGAGAAGTTTCACCATAGAATGAATATGTCTAAAATTCTTCTCTTACTGCCAATTCTGAAAGCAGTAAAATACTCACTATTTTCATTCCTCTCCATTCTTTCTCTCAGATTTACTAGGTTTTCTTTGCCTCTTCATGAAATGTAGTACCCCCACTTTCCCTTTTTTCTAGTACAATGTCCTTTCCACAACTAGTTTCTAGAACAAGGTATACATGTATTCTTTATACATCTTTACAGCCGAAATATAGTTCCCAAGATTAATCTTTACCTTTTTAGATTTCTCTTGAGTTCTGTGCTTGTAGATCAAATTTTTTGTTAAGTTCTGGCTTTTTCATCAGAAATAGATGAAATTCGCTTATTTCGTTGAATGTCCATCTTCTTCCCTGGAAAAAGATGCTCAATCTCGCTGGGTAAGTTATTTTTGGTTGCATACCAAGTTCCTTAGCCTTTCGGAATATCATATTCCAGGCCCTTCGATCCTTTAATGTGGATGCTGCCAGATCCTGGGTGATCCTTATTGTGGCTCCTTGATACTTGAATTGGGTTTTTCTAGCCGCTTGCAGTATTTTTTCCTTTGCCTGAGGGTTCTGGCATTTGGCCACTATATTCCTTGGTGTTTTGATTTTAGGATCCCTTTCAGTAGGGGATCGATGAATTCTTTCAATGTCTATTTTACCTTCTGTTTCTATGACTTCTGGGCAGTTCTCTTTGATAATTTCCTGGAAGATAGTGTTCAGGCTTTTTTTTTCATCATACTTTTCTGGAAGTCCGATGATTCTCAGGTTGTCTCTCCTGGATCTGTTTTCCAGGTCTGTTGTCTTCCCCAGAAGGTATTTCACATCCTTTTCCATTGTTTGATTTTTTTGGATTTGCTTGACTGATTCTTCTTGTCTCCTCGAGTCATTCAATTCCAATTGTTCGACCCTGATTTTCAGTGAGGTATTTTCTTCACTCACTTTTTTAAGATCTTTTTCTAATTGTCCAATTGAGTTCTTTTGTTCTGTGGAATTTTTTTCCATTTCGCCAATTTTGTTTTTTAGAGAGCTGTTTTCTGTTTCCAGTTCACTAATCCTATTTTTCAAGGATTTGGTTTCTTTATCCACTCTCTCTTTAACTGACTTCTCCAGGCTCTTTTGCCAAGCCTCCCTCTCCTTTTTCAGAGCCTCCCTCTCCTTTTCCCATTTTTCTTCTAGCTCCCTTGTGAGAGCCTTTTTAATTTCCTCCATGAGATTTATCTGTGCTGAGGGACATAAGGTCTCTTCCTTCGGGGATTCACCTGGGGACTGTTTGTTTTTAGTCTCCTCAGGGTTTGGAGTCTGCTCTTTATCTGTATAAAAGCTGTCCAGGGTTAAATTCTTTTTCAGTTTCTTGCTCATTCTGTCTATTTATCAAAGACAAACTATCAAAGAAACAGAAGGAAAAAAAACCCCTTGAATGGAGGCTGCTTTCTTTGGGGGAGGGGCAGGGTATTCGTGAGGCACAGGTCCTACTGTGCTATGGCGCCTGCGCACTGAGATCCGAGCGCTCTGAGATCCGAGCGGGCTAAGACACTGTGGGGGAGGGGTGGCCAGGTCCCGAGAAACTCCAGCTGCTTGGGATTGTATTCTTCACCCCCGGTGTTTTTAGCTTCTCTGCTGGGCTGCTGACTTGCTCCTATAGCGAAGCTCTCACCGCAGAGCTCACGGCTGCGATCGCGTCCTACCCCTTCTCCGCTCCACCCGGTTCTGAGCTGCTATCTGTGCTTTGGTTGCCGCTGCTGCCCGCAGACTGCTTCCAAATACCGTCCCCGCCCTCGCGCAAAAACAGACCTTTCTTGACGAGTCTCAAGGATGGTTTCTCTTGGTAAGTAATTGTATGGTTTTTTTTCAGTCGAGCATTAATTCAGAGGCATGAAATGAAATGAATAGTGAGAGAAAAACACGGAGATTACACAGAAGTGTATTTCCTCTCCGCCATCTTGGCCGGAAGTCCATCTTTTTAAAGTTTGAGGTCTATTCTTAGAGCAAAGGGGAGATTATCTCAAGCTTCCTGTACTGGTGTCAGGGCTTTATACTACTCTGGGCCAGTGCTGCTGATATCCTTCTGGTTCTGGGTGGACATGACTAGGTCCTGAGTTATTCTGAGGTACAGAACCTTACTATTTGCCTTTTGCATTTCTATTGGATGTTTCACAGCTAAACTGCTTATCCACTGGCTTGTAACCAAGACAGAGTAGTCAATGCTGCTGTATTTTAGATAAGAAATTCCTTTCAGATTCCCTAGTGCATAGATGCCATACTGCCTTGGGTTTCTGCATTGTGCCTCTGCTTTGGTCACCTCGCCCTGCTCTTGCTCGATTGAAACAGACCCTTTCTGAAATTCTTCCAAAATATCTTCTGCTGGAAATTTGTTATACTCCAAATATTTGTGGGTTTTGTCACTCCAAAACCAGTTCAGAGGCTTGATCTGGTGTTGATCTGAGTGATGCTAGAAATTTCTCAGATAAAAACTTGTGTACTCTCTGCCATCTTAGTTCCAACCTCTCATAAATTTTTTTAAAGATTTTTTTGAAACACTGGAAGTATCTTTTTGACAGGAAAAGAATGAAAAGAAAATTTAAAAACAAAATAGGAATTACATTATCTTTCTGTCATTTATACCTAATGTACAAACATTTAAAATTACATAAACAAAAAATACTATACCCCAATATATCTTGGTTAATTGATTGCAGGGAGCAGTAAAAGGAAAATATTTACTCCAGAAAGAAAAATTCACCATTCCTTTGCGTTACAACTATATCTAACATCAATGTTATGCAAATTAGTTAGTTTTGAGACCTTCTCCTTTATGTTTGACAATAGAGATGCAATTCAAAGTATGTGAGCAATCCCTAGACACATCTCAGTAACATTATGAATATATTCTTTTGTAGGTGATCAATATCTGGATCTAAAAACACATATGCCAGTGTTCTTTATATGAAAGATGACAGCTTGGATAGCAATCTGTATCTGTATATGGAACTATAACTGTGAGGACTGATTACACATCATCTGTCTTTGCAAAACTGACTACATGCAAACTGATAAATCATCCCTTGGTTTATGACTGCGGCTAGTTGCAGAACAGAAAGCTGTGTACAGTTCTTTCTCTTTTGATTCATAGATAGCCTTATTGTGTCACTTCATACCAGGCTCTGCTGTATCCCAGGCACCCTGGGCTATCTGTTAATGTTTCCTATTAGGATACATCAGAAGATGTAATACATGAGGGTATATTAGTGCCAATTCAAATAGGAGATGATTGTTAAAATTATGTGAGCATTTACAATTCAAAAATCCTAAATGCTACCAATTAAGGCTTAATTTATGTGTTGACTGTTTTACCTTAAGAAGTGATGAAGAAAATATGAATAATGTAAAATTAAACTTTCATGTGTCACATGTATAACTTTTTGGAGGAAGAGAGGTAGACCGTAGACAATATTTAACACAATTCTAGAGTTATTCTTTGAAATATATAGTTAGCAGTTAAAAAGTTAGCAGGGCTTTGAGCTTCACAGAATATTTAGACATAGCATCTCATTTGAACCTCACAATAAGTCTAGGAGTTAGGTGCTTTTACTGTATCAATTTAATGATGAAGAAATGAAAACTCAGAGAAGTTAAATGACTAATAAGAATCTGATGCAAAGATTTCAACTTATCTTCCTAATTCTAAGAATTCACTAACACAATCACCTAGCTAACATGTTAAAGTTTCAGGCTGCTATTAATCTGAAGTCTCAGCAACCACTTGCTGTAAGTAGGAGTGATTAAGGCTGGTGTTGTGGTTCATCCTCTGTTTTCAAAGGATCAATGACATCACAATGTGATGTCTTGATTTGTGTGTGAATTGGATTTAAATAAGGTAGAATTGAACAATATCATCAGCCTCAGTCTATCAGACTCATTGAAGTCCAATGGCAAGATAAAAATCAAGATAAGTGACAATGGGCTGGGATGCAGTGGATGCCAGCAGTATCTGATGTCTTACCAGCTCTAACAGTTACACAACATCTGCTTTAGCCATCTTTGTAGATGTTGGAACAAATTGTTCTTAACATTCCACCTAGGGAAGTCTTCACAATGTTTGAAACGGACATTCGTCTCACCCAACTTATTAAATGATTTGAAATCTACTAGCTTGTGGAGATGTTTTCACCATTGTCTAGCCTCTATGAATTCTATATCTATTTCAAGCCCCAGATGAAAGCACAGTGAAAGGTGGACACCAAAGAAGAATAAGCAGCTTTAAAAAGGGGTGGGTAACTGGCATGAGGTGCTTCCCTGAACACTCCCACACAGCTCTAAGGCTGATCAAACAATATTAGAAATATTTCAGCTTGTGGAGCCTTTTGAAATGTAATGACATTGTATTGAAAATATTTTGCAGTCTGGCAAGTATAAATGTTTTCTGACAGTTTGTTGGCTCTTTAAGATTCCTATTTATGGAGATTCTTTCATATTAATTTGTTAAGGACCATGCCTAAGCTAAGGGGCAAATCAGTTCTCTGAGAGCCTCTGCAGCTGTGGATCATAAAACTGGAAGAAGTAGCAAAGCAGCCTTTTCTGATGCAGGTATTCCTTGTGGATTGAGAATGAAATAAATTACAGACAACAGGGAAGAGGAGAGAGGTCAGAGAACACAATTGTCTCTCATTCTTCTTGTGTCATCATCATCCTCTCACATGAAGAGATCCATTCCATAGGTCTGAGTTAGACCTTCAGCAGCCACTGGCAGGTGGCTCCCATATCAACACATTAATTTAACATTTCTGTTGAATAGTCAGGTTTTTTTCTTTATGGCCTATAATTTTATTTCCATTTTCAATTTTTCTCATTCTATTACTTATTTAAATCACATAGGTTGAAACTGTTAGAGCTTCATGCAGAATTTTGGTCCAATAATCTAAATTTTTTCCCAATTTGATATTATGATTTTTTTTCTTTAATCACTTCATGATGACTCTCTACAAGTAGTTGATTTAAAAATGACTCATGCACCAACCCAGTCATTTACTGACTGTTAAAATATGGCCAATGCCAATTTTTTAGGACACTTTTCTCTTCTAATGAAACTTTCATGATATATAGTTTCTGAGTAATTTGTGTACCTTTGATCTCTTTGATCTTTTAGACATAGATAATTTTTCCAGCATATTTAGGCCTCCCTTTTGTTCATTTACCATGACAATGAAAAGTTTTAATTCAAGTTGATTTGGTTTGGAGTGTTTTTTCTTTATTAGAAATTCAGTAGAACTCTGCTCTTTCTGTCAACAGACATTTCCACATAAGTATTATTTATTTAGCAAATATCTTCTTTAAATTCACCCTCATGGTTACAGGATATGATGAAGGAAAGAGATAACTACTTGAGTCTCCTGGGAAGTTTGCTATGATATTTTTTTCCCTTAAAAGACATGAAAATTGTCCTTGCAATTGGCTTAGGAGCTATATCTCAGGTTACTCAACTTCGGTTTCTAAATGATTAAATATAAAAAGCTAGTCCTTAAGACTTTGAATGAAAGCATAACCAAAACTTTTAACTTACCCAATGTATTGTTTTCATGGAATTTCTTCATTTATTACTATTATTACTGTGTAATAACTAAGTTCCCATTTATTAACAGCTAAAAGTACAGTGATCATCTTTTGTTCTCATCTCTAGTTTAAACTATTTAGAGTTGGGCTTTCCTAAAATTATGAACAATTATCCCATGATGTTATTTTTCATTTTTCCTTTGGGTAAAAAAAAAAATAAACCAACATACCCATATCTTTATTGGCCTCAACAAGGAAAACCTACAAGTTATTTTTCTAGGTAGAGGAAGTAGAAAAATTTGTTAAAAAATACAAATAACAAGAATTTAGTTTTTCTCCAATATTGTAAAATTTACAATTGCAAAATTTGCAATTGAAGGAATAAAGAATTCAAATATATGCAAAATGGCAGAAATATTAAACATTTCTTTTGGAAAACATCATGTAATATTTAATAAGTAATAAAAGAAAGTATGAAGATAAAGTAATATCAATGTACCAGAAAAAGTAAGATTTGATTTGAAGCATAAGAAACTAATGCATGAACATCTGTTAGGTAATTATTGCAATAGTTTGGTTAAGGGATAATGAGGACTTGAAATAAAGTATTGGTGGTGACAATAAATAAAGGAGGATCAGCAAAATATATATATATATACATATTATATATATATATTTATATTTCAGAAGAATCGACAAGGCATGACAACTGATTGAATATGAGAGGTATGTGAAAGAAAAGAACAGTGTGAAACCACTAACTTTTATATATTAGATATTCAATAAATAATTATGGTTTGAGAGAAAGAAATAAGGACAAAGGCAATACTAATAATTACCATTTATGTATTCCTTTATAGTTTACAAAGTGTTTTATATATGTGTTCTTATTTAGTTTTTAGAACTTTGAAAGATGAATGCTATTATTATTACCATTATGTAGATGAAAAACCTGAAAAGTGACATGACTCTCCAGGGATCAACCAGCTAGTAAATGTCTCTGATAATATTGAAATCAATTGCTTCATTTTAAAAGCTTTTTATATTGAAAACAGATGCATGAATAATTTTCCAACATTAACCCTTGCAAAAACTTGTTTTCTTATTTTCCCCCTTCTACCCACCCTCTCCCTTATATGGCAACTAATCCAATATATGTTAACTATGGTAAAAAAACATATGCTAAATCCAATATATCAATACATATTTATACAATTATCTTGCTGCACAAGAAAAATCAACTCAAAAAGAAAAAAAATGAAAGAGAAAATAAAAAGCAAGCAAACATCAATAAAAAGAATGAAAATACTATGTTGTGATCCATACTCAGTTTCCACAGTCCTCTCTTTGAGTGTAGATGGCTCTCTTCATCTCAAGAGCAGTACATTGGAACTGGATTGAATCATTGCATTGTTGAAAAGAGCCATGTCCATCAGAATTGATCATCATATAATTTTGTTGTTGCTATGTACAATGATCTCCTGGTTCTGCTCATTTCACTTAGCATCAGTTCATGTAAGTCTCTCCAAGCTTCTCTGAAATCATACTGCGGATTGTTGCTTATAGAACAATAGTATTCTATAACATTGATATACCATAATCGATTCAGTCATTCTCCAACTGATGGGCATCTACTCAATTTTCAGTTTCTTGCCATTACAAAAGAAAGGGCTGCCACCAACATTTTTGCACATGTGGGTCCCTTTCCTTTCTTTAAGATCTCTGTGGGATATAAGTCCAGTAGAAACACTGATGAATCAAAGGGTATGCACATTTTGATTGCTCTTTGGGCATAATTCCAAATTGAAGTAGATAATAAAGTGGATTAAAAGTCAGAACCCTAAAATTTGTTGTTTACAGGAAAAACATTTCAAGCAGTAAGATATCCACAAAATAAAGGTAATAAGCTAAAGAAGAATATATCATGCTTTAGTTGAAGGGAAAAAAAATAGAGGGAGAAATCCTGACATCAGATCAAGCAAAAGCAAAAATAGGTTTAATTAAAGGAGATAAGTAAGGAAATTGCATCATGCTAATGGCTATAGCATCTTGTATAGCATCCAAATTCCTAAAAGTTAAGGGATTTCCAGGAAGAAAATGGAAAACTATAAGAGGGGGGAATCGCAACCTCCCCCTCTCAGAGTAGGTGTATTCGACCATACACACACACACATACACACACACACGCACACACACACACATATAAAACAAGAAAGAAATTAAGGAGATAAATAGAATTTTATAATAGTTATGATAGACATAGAAAAACTTTATGGGAATAGAAAAGAATTTACATTTCTCTATACATACACAGAAAAAGACCACATATTAGGGCATAACAACTACACAATCAAATACAGAAATTCTTGCTATCAGGATCATATTGCAATAAAAAATTGTGTAATAAAGTGTCATGGAAAAATAGATAAAAAATTAATAGGAAATTAAATAACCTAGAAATAAAGGATGAGTGAATCAAATAAGTCACACAAACAAGTGACAATTTCATTCAAGAGAATGTCAATAATGAGACAATATACCAAAATTTATGGGATGTAACCAAAGCAGTACCTAGGAGAAATTTATATCTCTAGATTTTTACATGTATAAACACAGAAAAAGGAGATCTTTCAATTGAGCATGCAATTAAAACAGTTAGAATTCCTCATTTAAATACCAAATTAGAAATTCAGAAAATCAAAGAATAGATAAAAATTGAAAGTAAGAAAACTATAGAACCAATAAATAAAAGTAACTGTTGCTTTCATGGGAAAAAAAACACAATTAAATGAAAAAAACCTTTGTTTAATTACATTAAAAATTTAAAGAAACAAATTATCAGTATCAAAAAGGAAAAGAGTAAATTCACCACCAAAAAAAGAAATTAAAACAATAATTAGGAGTTTTCTTGCCCAATTATATGTCAGTAATTCTGACAATTGAATTGAAATAGATGATTATTTACGAAACTATAAAATTGGCAGATTAGGGAATAAAGTACTTAAATAATCCCACTTTAGAAAAAAAAAATGAACAAGTCATCAACGAACTCCCTAAGAAAATCATCTCTAAGACCAGATGTATTTAAAGAGAAATTTTATAAAACATTTAAGGAAAAATTAATTCCATTGCTACATAAAATATTTGGAAAGATAGGTGAAGGACTCTTACCAAATTCTTTTTGTGCCATAAATATGCATCTGACACCTAAACCAGGAAGAGCCAAAACAAAGAAAGAAAATTATAGACCAATTTATTTTATTGTATCTTTTTCTTAATAAAAGCTTTTTAGTTTCAAAATATATGTACGGTTAATTTTCAACATTCACCCTGGCAAAACCTTGTGTTCCAAATTTTGGTGACTATAAAATAAATTCCCATAAATAATCATCATTTCTATATATTATCAACAAAGAATAGCAGCAAGAGACAGAGAAAACCCATTTTAAAAGGACTATAAAGTATAAAATATGGGGAATCTACCTGCCAATAGAAGTCTAGTGACTATATATTTTCTAGAACTAGAAAAAATGACAACAAAATACACTCAGAGGCACAAAATGACAAGAATATCAAGGGAAATAATGAAAAAAAATCAAACAAGGTAGCTTAGTTGTACCAGACATGAAACTGTTATTAAAAATTAGAAATCAGAACCATTTGATCCTGGCTAAGAAATAAAGTGGTTGATCAGTACAATAGGTTAGGTACATCAGACAAAATAATTAATGACTCTAGTAATCTAATGTTTGCTAAAGGTAAATATTCCGGCTTCTGGGATAAGAATTCATTATCCAACAAAAAAACTAGGAAAACTAGGATGATTAAAACTTTACTTGCTTCAGAATTGATGAGGTAGTGCCTCAGAGTTGTTGTTGTTGTTATTGTTTTCACATTTTTCTAACAAATAGTGATTTAGAATATTTTATTTATAAATTAAATACAAATTAAATAAAGAAAACATTGTCATGTTCACAATTGAAAAAAAAAAGAAGAGAAGAGGGTGAGAGAATAGGATAAAAAGTAGAAGGGTGTGTAGATTTATGAAAATGGGATAAAGAGGACAAGAAGAAAAGATAGGGAGAGAAGATATGAGAGGGAGAATTTGGAATTTTCTGACTGAGTTATTCCATAATCTTCCCAGAATACTCTCCTAGAATATATATATATATTTAAATAATCACTGATAGCTTTGATTTTTCTTTTGAAAAGTTTATATCTTGTAACCATTTATCAATTGTGGAATCGTTATTATTTTTATAAATTTGACTTAGTCCCCTGTATTTTTGGAAATGAAGTTCTTTTTTATAGCTTTTTATTGACAACATATGCATGGGTAATTTTTCAACATTGACCCTGGCAAAAGCTTCTGTTCCAACTTTTCCCCTCCTTCCCTCCACCTCCTCCCCTAGATGGCAGGTAGTCAGTCCAATACATATTAAATATGTTAAAGTATATGTTATACACAATATATGTATACAGTTCTCTTGCTGCACAAGAAAAATTGGATTTAGAAAAAAAGTAAAAATAATCTGAGAAGAAAAACAAAAATGCAAGCAAACAATAACAGAAAGAGTGCAAATGCTACGTTGTGGTCCACACTCATTTCCCAGTGTTCTTACACTAGGTATAGCTGGTTCTGTTCGTTACTGATCAATTGGAACTGATTTGGATCCTCTCATTGTTGAAGATAACCACTTCAATCAGAATTGATCAGCATATAGTATTGCTGTTGAAGTGTATAATGATCTTCTTGTTCTGCTCATTTCAGTTATCATCAATTCTGCTCATTTCAGTTATCATCAGTTCATGCAATTCTCTCTAATACTCTCTGTATTCATCCTGTTGGTCATTTCTTACAGAACAATAATATTCCATAACATTCATATACCACAACTTATTCAGTCATTCTCCAATTGATGGGCATCCATTCAATTTCCAGTTTCTAGCCACTATGAAAAAGGCTGCCACAAACGTTTTTGTACATACAGGTCCCTTTCCCTCCTTTAGGATCTCTTTGGGATATAAACCCAGTAGTAACACTGTTGGATCAAAGTATATGCACAATTTGATAACTTTTTGAGAACAATTCCAAATTGTTCTCCAGAATGAGTGGATCCATTCACAACTCCACCAACAATGTATCAATGTCCCAGTATTCCTACATCCCTTTCAACATTCATAATTACCTTTACCTGTCAGCCAATCTGAGAGGCTTGTAATGGTATCTCAGAGCAGTCTTAATTTGCATTTCTCTAATCAATAATAATTTGGAACACTTTTTCATATGAGTAGAAATAGTTTCAATTAAAAGAAGGTTTTTATTCGAGAAAATCTCTCCCTCCTTCACCCTCTTCTCTCTCTCTCTCTCTCTTTCTCTGTATACACACACACACACACACACACACACACACATATATATATGTCTTTCTGATTATAACTTTGCATTATGACTTGTTTTTGCTTTGTCACAATTGCTAATCATGCCCTTTTTTAAACTTCAGCTGAAGCATAATATATTGTTATTAGCAGTTTATTTTAACTCACTCTGTGTGCTTCTGTTTCAAATGTGTGTCTTGTAAAAACATATTGTGAAATTATTCAAGACAATCCAATAGACTTGATCAATTCTATGTTTAAGATTTTCTTCTAATTATGTTTTTCATTATCAGTCAGCCTAGTTTATGTTTAAGATTTTAGTTTCATCAGTTTTGTATATGTATGTGTGTCCTTTCCTGAGTTTTTAATACCTTTCTCTATATTCTCTTCCCAATTTACTGCTACTTGATTTTAGAATTTCATTTAGTCTCATGGCCTGAGGCTAATTCTTATTTCTCTGCATATAGGCTTTGGATATAGAAGCTTTCATTTTGTAATCTTCTGAATGTGTGTTTTGACCTTCTTTGTCATCATAGTAACTTTCTGTAGTCAGAATTCTTTTCTATTGTTTGCTCATTTCCCCAGCATACCACTTGACTTTTAACTCTGTTATAGTAGGACTTTGCTTCCAAGTAAGAGAATTTATAGTACCAAGCTTCAGAAGTTTTATTCCCTTATTTTCAGAGATACTTTTATAGACCTTTAAGTTTTCAGCTCTTCCAAGAAGGTATACTCTATGAAGAGGTATGGTTAATTCTCTCTTGTCCTGTTTTCTGGTCTGTGAGTGACCACAAAGCAGTCTTTTCTTTTTTGGAACTATGTGTTCCACAGTGTGCTATTGCTTTTTTTCATCATAGGACTCCGATCCAGGACTGCAAACTCAATCCAAATATGGTCAAACAAATAGAATCCTATTTTAGTGTTAAGAAAGAGAGCCCTGTAATCTCTTTCTGATCAGTTTTTCAACTGCCTTTATCATATGTGGCCTGATGCTTTTGGACACAGCCATTAGTTTTGCTGATTCTGTGGTTCCTAAGGACTGCTGGTTTGCTGGGACTAGGCTTTGCTGTCACAGCATGCACTTAACTGTGTATCACTCTCAGTGCAAAGCCATTTTCTTCCAATCTTCAAATTGTTTTGAACTGGAAAAAATTTTAATCTATCTTTTTGGGGGTTCTGCCACTCTAGGTTTTTTGTTCAGAGTCGTTATTTAAAGTTATTTGGAGGAGTTTAGAGGGATAGACCAAGTGAGTCTCTGTCTTTATTCCATATTTTTGGTTCTGCCTCTAAATATTTGCTTTCTGATTAGTTAAAGTATTTTTGCATTGAACTGGGACTTTGGAATTTGTTATAATATTATTGGGATTGTGTGTTTTCATATCTCTTTTATAAGGTGCTAGGTAGAGTCTTTCAATTTTTATTTTCTCCTCTGGATCTGAGATAAAGGGGCAGTTTTCCTTTCTAATTACTTGAAATATGATCTTTTGATCATGTCTTTTAGAGTATTTAATAATTTTAAATCTGTTTTTGATCTATTTTCCAGGGTTTTTTTTCCCATCAGTGAGATATTTCAGCTATTCTTATATTTTTTTTATTCCTTTGACTTTAGTTTTGTGTTTCTTAATATAAAGTCATTAGGCATTTCCAATTCTAATTTTAAGTAGTTATTTTCTTTCACTTTATTTTTATGCCTCTTTGACATTAGGTCAAATTTAGGGTGTTATTTTCTTTAGTATTTTTGTGCCTTTTTTTTTTCGACCAAAGTGTTAATTCTCTTTTCACAATTTTCTTATATTGCTCTCATTTCTTCTCCTATTTTTTATGTACCTCTCTTTTCGCTTTTGCTGTTCCCAGAATTCTTGTTGGGATTCAATCCATTTAGTATTTTTCATTGAAGCTTTACTTGGAGCTCTTTTCTATACTCTTGTCTTCTTTTCAGTTTCTTGGCATACTCTGCCAGAGCTGTAGTTTTTTGGTCAAGTTCTTTAATGTTATTTAGTAATTTTCCAGTTTTTTTTTTTTAATTTAAGCTTTTTATTTTAAAAACATATGCACAGATAATTTTCAACATTCATCCTTCCAAAACCTTGTGTCCCAAACTTTTCCCATCCCTTTCCTCTGTCCCTTCCCCTAGACAGTAAGTAATTCAATATATGTTAAATAGGTACAATTTTTCTATACATATTTCAACAATTATCATGCTGTGCAAGAAAAATCATATCAAAATGCAAAAAAAAAATGGAGAAAGAAAACACAATGTAAGCAAACAACAACAAAAAGAGTGAAAATACTATGTTGTAATCCATACTCAGTGCCTACAGTCCTCTCTTGGTATAGATAGCTCTTTTCATCACAAGACCAGTGGAACTTGTCGGAACCATCTCATTGTTGAAAAGAGCTATAGCCATCAGAATTCTTTGTATAATCTTGCTGTCATGTACAATGATCTCTTGTTTCTGTTCATTTCACTTAGCATTAGTTCGTGTAAATCTCTCCAGGCCTTTCAGTTATTTTTTTTTTTTTTTAACTTTTTTTTGAGAGGCACTTGGGGTTAAATGACTTTCCCAGGATCACACAACTAGAAAGTGTCAAGTGTCTTAGACTAGATTTGAACTCAGGTCCTCCTTACTCCAGGATTAGTGCTCTATCTACTGGCCACCTAGCTGCCCCTCTCTAGGCCTCTCTGAAATCATGCTACTGATAACTTCTTAAAGAACAATAATATTCCATAATATTTATATACCATAACTTATTCAGCCATTCTCTAACTGATGGAATCCATTCAGTTTCCAGTTTCATGTCCTACAAAATGGGCTGCCCAAATATTTTTGTACATGTGGGTCCCTTCCCCTCCTTTATGACCTCTTTGGGATAGGGGTCCAGTAGAGATACTGCTGCATCAAAAGGTATGCACAATTTGATAGACCTTTGGATATAGTTGCAAATTGCTTTCCAGAATGGTTGAATCAGTTCACAACTCTACCAGCAATGTATTGAGTACCCCAGCTTTCGCAAATCCCTTCCAATTCATCATCTTTTCCTGTCATCTTAGTCAGAGGTGTTTAGTCATCCTATTTTTTTTTTTTAATTTTGAATTTTATGTACATTCGGCTCTGCTCACTTGGTATTAGGGAGGAACTATCTTAAGCTTTTTTTTTTTTTGTGCTGCTATTTTGTTAACAATTTTCTGGAAGTCCACATGTTTTCATGTTTCTAAGATGGTGTAATCTGGGGACAGTTTTGCTCACTGTTTTCTTGGATTGTCCTGAGGTGTTTTGCTAAGGAAAGGGTTCATATCCCTGCAGCTTCAAATGCTAGTTCTTCTCTGTGATCTGCAACTATGACCAGGTTTTCTGCTCTTCTTCAGCCATGTGTAGCACAGCTCCTCTGCCTTGAAACTGTAACCAGCTTGCCTATACTATTGTGACTGATAAGAAATATTCATTTCTGCCCTACTACTGAAACCAATAATGCTAATGAACAAATATCCCCCAATATACTGGCTGCATCCAGCCATAGAAAATGATCGCCTCTAATCTTTTCTCACAAGTTTTCTGATAACCCTTTACTGTCATTGAGCTGAGAGCTTCTATGGCTCCTACTGCTGCCATTGCTGCTGTAGCCACCTCCCAGGCCCACCACAAGTGCCATTTCTGGCTGAATCCTAGTCTGTTTTCACAGACCTCTCCTGCTGATTTTCCTCAGTTCTCTTAATCTGGAAAATTTTCTCACTTTGACCTGTTGTTGTCTCTGATGCTTCAAATTTTTATTTGAGTTGCTATTTTAAAATTGTTTGGAGGAAATAATCAGCTGTACTCCACTATACTGATTCCACCCAGTTAAGATATATTAATTGTTTACTGTATGCTAAGTACCACAATAAGTGCTAAGGATATAAAGAAATACAAAAATAGTCCTGACTTACAAGACAGTTACATTCTAATAAGGGGAGACAAAATGCAAACAACAATGCACATAAAATATCTCTACAGGATAAATAGGAGTTTATCTTTCAGGGAAAGTGATAGCATTAAGTTAGGATAAGAGAAGTAAGTGATGATGGAATTTTAGCTGAACATTAAAGGCTCAGTAGGAGGAAGTAAAAAGGGAAATTAATCCAAGCATGGAAGACATTGATGAAATACATGAAATCAACAAATGGATTGTATTGCGCAAGGAACAGTAAAGAAGCAAGGCAACTGGTTTATAGAGTACATGGAAGGAAGTAATTAAAAAGAACCCAGCAAAGGTAAGAAGGTGTTATATATAAAATTAAAAGTTTAATAGAAAACATATTTTTTTCAGGCAGCAATAGGAGACCATTGAAATTTATGAGTAGAGAATTTACATGGCTTCACAGGTATTTTATGAAGGAGAATGTCCTGGAATAAAGAAAAATTTGAAACAGGAAGATGGATTGAAAGGCTATCTTAAATAAATACTTGTATCAGAGTGGCAGCTATATTATAATAGAGAGAATATATTTCTACTGTGTATATATTCTCTACATAGTAGAAAAATATATATTCTCTATGTAATAGAGAAAAATATACAAAAGGAATGGAAAGTGGAAAGGACTTGACATTAGATTAATTAGAAACTTGGAGTGGGAATGGGGAGTTGATAAAACAAAAGATTAATATGAGTTCCTGGGAGGATTCAGTTTCCTTTACAAATAAAATAAAAATTGGAAGAAGAGTTTAGGTGAGTCGTGATTTAGGCTTTGGACATTTGTTTAATAAAATATCATACAAATATCTAAATAAAACAAAAAGAGTGCACCATAATGCAGTGGGCATACAATAAAAGATTTCTCAATAAATAAAAGAGGAAATCAAGGGTGCTCATTTTCTTAATTGTTATGTGATATAATTCTGGAAATGTGGGAAGTATTAATAATAGAATTATATAATCATATAGATGGACAAAAGAAATAAAATTATTATTATTTGATGATGAAATAGTGGTTTAATTTTAAAAATCCAAGAATTTATTTATAAAAATATAGTTACATTGCAGTGCGATCTACCTAAACATATATACACATACGCAACACATATATATATACAATGCAAACCACATTTATACATGTGTGTAACACATGGCAATGTACAATATACAATCTGTACATGCACAATGAATATATATGCAAATAAACACATAAATATACACATGGAAAAAAGAATATGACCTTTTCTGTGAGGATCCTCAATTTTTCCAGTGAAATATAAGATGAGGTTCCTTAGCCAAGAGGGTGGAGGTTGGGGGAGCCACCAGAAATTTTGGGATGATGGAAAAGTTTTGAAAGGGTACTGCCTTGAATATTATAGAAAATCAATTAGAGGGGTGTTAAAGGATTGCCTTGCCATAACGAGAGCATATTTGAGCTTATGAAATATAAATTATAGTGGCATCTCTATCTTCTAAACCTTACATCACATTTGAATGTCTACTCTCTGGTTACCTCACTGACAAAATAATTCTGACATATGAATCATTGTATTTTTTAACAAATTTAGTACTGGGGGGGAACCCTCAATCATGACCTAGTTCTCCCTTTCCATTCTTTTAACTATTAAACTTCCATATTGAGAAGAGAATTACTTGAAGCTATTTGAATAAAGTAACTAATTTGTAAATTTTCCTCAAAGGACAAAGGAGTGTAAAGAATGCTAAGTCTCTTGCAAAGTCACTGTCTTCTTGTTAGAATCTATGGCAATCCTCTGTCCATATCAGATCTTGATGTGGATTCTCTCCTTGCAGTTAGAGATTCTAGGAAAAGGTTCTTGACCCCACCATTACTTTCTTCTGCCATATTGATTTGTTTTCATCTCCAAAGTCCCACTTCATGAATTAATGAAGGAATGAAAAACATTTATTATGTATTTATTACATGCCATGCACAGTGTTAAACTCTCGAGATACAAATATAAAAAGATGACAGCCATTATTCTCAAGAAATTTTCATTCTAGTAGAGAAGGAAAAAACATGAGAAGAAAATAAAAAGGAAAGAAATTTACCTATGGGGGGACACAAGTATGGTGAATGAAGTTAGGAGGCAAATTAGTTAACATGACTTTTTCAGAAGTGAAGATAGCATTGATTTACTTAATATTCCTAGAGCAAAAAGTAAAAGGATGAACTTTTGTGTTAAACATCTGGAGAAGCAAAATGTATGCAAAGAAAAAAGTGGCAGGAAAGAAATTACCAAATGAATAGTTGGTGTATTGTGAAGGATGTTCTAAAATGTGCTAGCTATGGTAGTTTGTTTCTTTGTACTAGATGATGAAATAATAAGACCACATGGCCCCAGTAAATTATTTCCAAAGTTAAATGAATTGTCACTCAAGTTATGGACTTAGTAGATTTTGCAGTTCAGAGGGAATAGTGGCAAGATGGATAGCTAAAAGGTGACCAGAGAGTACACATTCAAATGTGATGTAAGGTTTAGAAGATAGAGATGCTATACACATAATTTCTTCTATTTTCTATTCTGAGAGTGTTTTAAAGATCCTGTTATCATCTGTGATAAGATACTCTCATAGTCTGCCTAGATGTCCTGTCCTTTATCTGAAACATCCTTGGGAAATTCAAAGGAATATGGAAATAACAAAGAAAAATCACACTCCTTAACCCCTTTCAGTATAAATAACATTTATTCTTAATAAGAAAAGATTTAATATATTTTTCCTTGCTGTTAGAATGATGCTACTTTGTCTTCCATAAAGACACCAAACTGGTCTTTTGATAGCAACAATTACATTTCTACTTATTAATATGTTAAAACATAAATTAAACCCATAACAATATTTCCATAAGTCATTGTCCTTTAAAACTATGAAGCAAAGCTATTACCATGTCATAAGATTGTTTCACCTTAATTCTCCTTGCCATAGATGGTGAACTTGGTAAGTGGGTGAAGACATTATTTGCATAGAGGTCAGGTTTTATACTCAATAAACAGTGACTTCAAACCACTTAGCAGCCATGAGACAGATGGCAGTTTTCCCAGAAGCACTTCTTTGGAATGAAGATTTCAGGAATAACCAACCACACAATATTTGAAATACAATATTTATTAAGCATCCATTTCTGTATTTAGAAATTCTGTACTTTCATATTATTAAAAGCAGTAAAACATGAAGTTGAAGGCTACAATGAGTGGGGTCTAATAATGAGAGGCTCTGTCATGTCCAGTATAGTCACTATCAGTGACTAACATTTCTGTGAGTTTACACATAGTTGGAGAAAGTAATTAAATAATTTATATTTGTATTGTTTATTTCTCTTTTCTCAAAAGTAAATCCATTATTCTTGCCTAGACAAAAACCCCACAATGTTGTATATGGTTTTTAATTAAAGAATTGAAAATATTATCTAGGAATATGGCCATAACAACAATCATAAAACATTTCTATGACAGTTTAATTTTTACAAAGTGCTTTTTACAAGCAACTTGAATAACAACCAAAATATTTTTAAGGGCCTACTGTGTGCATGATTGACATGATACAAAGTTAAAATAAAAAATTTTCTCTTGCCTACATGTAATCACAAAACTCAGAATTCAGTATTTCAAAACAAAATGACAAAAAAACCCAGAAAACTTAAAAACATGAAGTCAATTTGAAGAATCAATGTTTCCCTCAATCATTTTATTTGAAGGTACTCAACTTTTATAGCTGTTAATTGATTAGAAAAGCCCTGGATGAACTTGATTGACAAAGGAAAATATATTTTGTTGGACATTGTCAGTGTCATTTCACTTTACACACACACACACACACACACACACACACACACACACACACACAGAACATGGAACTGTTACCTTTTGGTGTTTTCAGTCACTTTATTTGATACATGTACATAAAATATGTATTTCTCTTTTCTAAGACAAGATAGTAAATTGAAGTTGAAGTTTTTATTGACCATTCCTAATTGCCACAACCTACTGTTTGGAGCTCAGTCAAGTCAGTAGAACTTCACCATGAATATTCACTCTTGAGAACTACAAACAAAACAATTCCAAACAGTGACTGAGGACAAGGCACTCAAATTAGCCCCAAGGGAAAATGAAAAAGAAGTTGCAAGACAGAACATAGCAAAGTTGAGGGAGGGCCAGACTAATTCATAACTTCCTTTAAAATGCCACACTATTCAAGAGAATTGAATCTGAAGTTAGGGGGAGGGGAAATGGCTAAGGATTGGATGCATGATTTCATGGATTTAGGAAATGTCTGGTTGAGCAAACTCCCTCTGTCAAGAAAAGTTGTTTCCTCTATAATTTAAAGTCTTAGAGGGTTCCTTAGAGCAAAAAAGTTAATGACCTGCTAAAAGTCACATATACATTGAATGACAGGGAGAATTTAAACTCAAATCTTCTAAAGCTAGTGCTCTATCCTGTGAACCATAATACTTCTCCATTGTCGTGAATAAAATTCAGTGGATTTGGGAGCTGACACTCGAGAGACAATATCCATTCTAGCTGCTTCCTTTGGTATCTGCTATCATGTAATTGGCCTTGTTACTTAACGAACTCTCCTAACAGGCTATGTGTCTGAAAATGTAATGTAAGTAGGAATAATAAATGATCTGTGGAGCTTGAGTACTTAACAGCCATTACCTAATGTTGTTACCATAAAGGCACTTTCATTTAGCTATCTGATTTTTGGATTTCCCAGAGGAATACATAACTGCCAGCATGCAGTTACATTCTGATGTGACTTGTGTTTCCAATGGAGAAACTTAATGTGGGAAGATAACCTTTCCTAAAAAATTGCCTTTACAAAACTACCAATTGGTCTCCCGTTCTTCTATTTTCAAGAATCTTAACATATGTGGCAATTTGTCATCCACATTGGGCAAATGGTAGCGAGAAATATATTTATAGATATGGGCATAATTCTTATCAATTTTTAATAGTGGAATTGAATGGGATAATCATTCACCAGACTTGGGACTGTATATGCTGTTGTTGAAAAGGGAAAAAAAATCTTTGCCTGTGCTTTGAACCCCTCCCCCTTTCTGATCTTTTAACTGTACTTTAAATTCCCAAATTAAGCAAACATCTCTTTGATATAAAACTTTGTTCCCCTCTATGTTGAATTTCTAACCTGATTCATTTGACACTTGGGATAACACATATCTCAGTTTTTCCACAAAATATTACATGTTGTCACTACCCTCAGTCAGTAATAACATTCCCCTAAAATCACATAGCATAGCACTTTGCTTTAGAATATATGCTAAAGCACTTGTCATGCAATATTGTATACTCTGACTATATAAATTGGGATTTTATTCCTGTACTGAATTATACATTCCATGTGGATAGGGACCATGCCTTATCTAATCACTTTGTGTTGCCCCTAGTACAAGTATTACAGAGTATCTAATAAATATTTAATGGATGAATATTGCAGAATGCAAGCACAAAAGTCCTCCATTCACATCATCCTATCATCTGGAAGGGTAATATTTATTAGATCAGTATTTCCTATTTATACTTTAGCTAGTCTTAATTTATTAAATTAACTAGCAGAGAGCAGATACTTGAGAGAATTCTACAAAGAACAGAAAGTTGGGAAAGGCCTGTTGGCTATACAGAATCATGAAGGAAGGGGCACTTAGAATGGGAAAAAGGACTATTAGAGTATGCAGAAAATTGCAAAAAAAAAAAAAGTTTCAAAGACAGCAAAAATACCCAAGACTTTGCAAATTTTGTCAACATAATAAGAATTTTCTTATTTACTGGGGAAAAACAATGAACAAGCAAACAAAATTAAATCACCTAAATGCTTTAAGATTTTTAGAAAGAGTTGGAGTGTCAGGAGAATGACTTTCTATAGTTTGAGAAGGATATTTTTGGATATTTGAATGAAGAGTGGGCTCATTTTGGATATTTGACATTTAACATGATAATGAGATATATAGTTCTAGATTTCTTATAGCCAGATAAGAGAGTCAAAACTGAAGGTCAGGATAAGGAATAAGGTTGAATAAAGTTCTGAAAATCATTAACATAGAGATTATAATTAAATACATGGGAGCTGATAAGATTACTTATGAAAATATTATAGAGTTGATAAAAGAGCCCAGGACAAAACCTTGAGAGACAGTCAGATTTGACTTTGACAAGAAATTGAGAAAGCATGCAGATATGTAGGAGGAGAACCCAGAAAGATTAGTGTCACAGTAACATAGAGAAAAGAGAAGATTAGCATGAGATACTGACTTCAGGAAAGTTGTACAACATAAGAAAGTCATTGGAGTTATCAACAGAAGCCTGTCTTCAGTTATAATACCACTGACTACTGTTACTGGGCTCCTTTTTGGCACAGAGGGTTCAGGCTTGACTTCTTAGAAGAGACTTGGGAAATGCACATAACCCTAATAAAAGGGATAGGACTATGGGACTTCAAAAGGAAATTTACTCTGAATTCCTTCTCAATTTATAACACATAATCACCTCCTCAGCAGGAATAGTAATCATTGATCTCAGACAAATTTAAAGGTGAAATGGATTTAATCAAAAGAGAAAAATAGGTAAACTACAATATAGGTCAACCATATTAATACTTTGTTAGACTATTTAATTTATTAAGTAGTTGGTAATGAGTTGGTAGATTTAGAAAAATCAGGAAAGATTTGGACTTAAGAAGGATGATGTTATCCACTTTCAGGGAAACTGAGGACATATGAGCATAATATCATTTTATATAGATGTATATGAATGTAGATGTACATATGTGCATATTATAGATATATATGTATATATATATGTGTGTGTATATATATATTATATATGGGTGGATGTGTGCTTAATTGTAGCCTTCTTGGAGGCACTGAGGAGGGGGGAAGGGAAAAAATAAAGTAAAAAGGGCACAGCAAAGAACAGGAAAAAACCTAAAAAGAAGCAAATTGGATAGCTCTGAACAAAATGGGTAGTATTTATTAAATAGACTGTCTTGAAATGGAAATTGTTTAATATTTTGAATCCTCTCATGTTATGCTGTATGGAATTTGTTTCCTTTTCCATGTTTTTTCTATTTAAGTTTTAAATAAACTAAGTTTTAATTTATTTATTTGTTTATTTTATTTATTTCAATTATAAATAAATAGCTAATCAAAAAAAAAAAAAGAAAAAAAAAAGAAAATTATCTCCTAAATTTGATCAACAAGATTTATTTGGGATCATTTTCCTGGAATTAGCTAAATTAGTAAGAGACACATTTTCTCATATATTTATCTACTTTCCTATTCCAAATAGATAAAAGATAATTATAAATTTAGTTATTATGGCTAATATCATCAAGGATTTCTAACCAGGAAGGTTTAAATATAAATCAATTGACAAGAATGTACTAAGGATTTTTAATAGTCTATCTAGATGGCACAGCAATTAGATCACCAGCCTGATAAGAAAGAGTTGAGTTGAAATCCAGCTGCAGACATTTATTAGTGATGTGACTTCAGGCAAGTCACTTAATCCTGTTATATCTCAGTTTCTTCATCATAAAGTAGGCTGAAGAAGGAAATAGCAAACTATACTACTATTTTTGCCTAGAAAACCCCAAAACATCTTGCAAAGAGTTGAACATGAGTATCACAACTGAACAACAATAGGAAAGTTCCCAGAACTCTACTGAAAATAAAAATAAAAAAAAATGATAGAATCTTTGTCCTAAAGAAGCTTCCATTTTATAGGCATAGACAACATGAACATAATTAAGTACAAGTTATTTATAGAATATAGGGAAGGTAACTTTAGAAGAGAGGATAGCAATTGTGAAAATAAAAAAGGGCCTCTTGAAGAAAGTAACATTTGAGCTGATTCTTGAAGGAAACCTAGGCATGTCATGAGTCAGAGTCAAACTTGGATAAGCAAAATTTGAGAAGGAAAATGAGACTCATGCTGACCAAGGAGAAAGATAAATTCCAAAAGTGAAATCCACACTATCATAGCAGAAGTAGAGAACATACTGATATCAACGGTCCAGGATAGAGTAGCAGTTGATCTCAACTGACAGCAAGAATTAATTTGCAGGATAATGTATATTTTGAATGGCTTTTGATGTTGTATTACTGCTGGTTCTTGAAAGGATGTTGATTGTTTTTTGCCAGTTTCTGAATATTTCAAAAAGTTCTACACTTTCTGTTGCTGCCCAGCAATATAAAACTAGATTGTTATTGCTACTTAAATAAACTCATTAGAAATAACCAAGAATATAAGATAATAAGATAGCAAGGCCCTGGAATGCCCCCAATACCACAGAAATTAATTATTTTTACCTGGGACAGTGTATATTTGAGAAAAGGGAGACCCCTGAAATCACAGGACTTGAGTTTGAATCTTGATTTGGTCATTAAATATTTCACCATAGGTAAATCACTAAATTCTGCAAACCTGTTATATCATCTATAAAATGGAAAGGTTAGAACAGATTATTTTCATAGTTCTTTCTGAATCCAAATAGTCCTAGGTAAAATAAATGATTTATACTAACAACTAAGAAAAATATATTAATTATGTCATGTGAGAAGAAGAATAGATTAGTAGGGAACTATCTGTTTGAATAGCAACTTAGCCTTTTATATTAACTGCATGACCTCGAGAATATTACTTCATAGTATGAAACTTAGTTTCCTCTTCTATATAGTATGTAATATGATAATATGTAAAGACTCTTCCCTTTCTAGTATTCTAAGAGCCTGTGAAGTCATTTCAAATGAAAAAGTGAAAAAAAAAGTAGTGAGTTGTTTAAGAATAAATCAAAATTGAATACTGGAAGATAAAGTAGTGACTGAGATATGGGAATAACTCTCCCCAAAGAAAACAAGATAATTCATTATACATATACAGAAATTTATCTAGGGGGTTCAGATAAAAACAGAACAAGAAGCAGTAAAAGAGAATTTCTTAACTTATATGGCTTCACAAATAAAGCTGAGAAGGAATCTCCCAGGAGTTGAGAAAAGACAAAATGCAACATTTTAAGAAACATCTTTTCCCTCTCCTCCCCTCCAGCTAAGAAAGAAGAATTCAGATCATAATATATAAAGGCTAGTGGGATTTGTGATGACTGACAAAAGACAACTTTGCACCAGAAATATATTATTTTCATATGCCAGTAATAGAGTCTGGTCTATCAGTCTAAGCAAATTCAGTATTATCTATAATAGATTCCCAATTACCCAGTACACACACACACACACACACACACACACACACACACGCACACACCAGAAACCTAACTTTGTAGAAAAATGTTTTATTATATTATTTCTTTTAAAAGAGAGCTCTAATAAAACATGCAAATATTATATGAGTTCTAAAGAATCACTTCATAGGCAACTTTTCCAGAACAAATTTATCAGGGAAAACAAAGAATTGTCAATGGAATAGCATTATACTTCTAATGATTTCAAGTATATACAACAGAATTACAATGATAAAATAAACCAAAAAAGACCTTTGAATAATAGAATAACTGTCATAAAAATACACATTTATTCCCTGTGAAAGGGTTCACTCAGAGTACTAGATTTGGCATTAGGGAAACCTGTGTACCAAATCTTGCCTTGGAAACTTTCCAGGTGTGTGACCATGGACAAATAATTTAGCTTGTCTGAAGTTAGCTTCATCAGTTTAATGAGCATTAAAATAGCCCTTATTTCACAATGTTGTGAGGAGCCAATGAGATTAAGTGCATGAAGTGCTTGTAAACCTTAAAATACTTATAAATCTTAGCTGGATGGTACAGTGGATAGAATGCTGGATTTGGACCCAGGGAAATCTGGGTTTTAATCCTTCCTTAGCCACTTCATTGAAGATAAACCAGAAGTATCCCAGAATACTGATGTTAGAGATTACACCACTATAGCATGGGAATTTTTTTTTCTTTCCCTGATTTTATAAAATAAGAATCCAGTTCCATGATCAATAAGCAAAGCCCCTTAACCCATTCCCTCTTTTTTTTATTTATTATAACTTTTTATTGACAGAACCCATGCCTGGGTAATTTTTTTTTACACCATTATCCCTTGTACTCACTTCTGTTCTGACTTTTCCTCTTCCTCCCTTCACCTCCTCCCCCAGATGGCAAGCAGTCCTATACATGTTGAATATGTCACCATATAGACTAGATACAATATATGTATGCAGAACCGAACAGTTCTCTACTTGCACAGGAAGAACTGGATTCAGAAGGTAAAAAATAACCTGGGATAAAAACAAAAATGGAAATGGTTTACAGTCATTTTGCAGTATTCTTTCTTGGGTGCAGCTGCTTCTGTCCATCCTTGATCAATTGAAACTGAGTTAGAGCTCTTTGTTGAAGAAATCCACTTCCATCAGAATATATCCTCATACAGTATCGTTGTTGAAGTAAATAATGATCTCCTGGTTCTGCTCATTTCACTTAGCATCAATTCATGTGAGTCTCTCCAAGCCTCTCTGTATTCATCCTGCTGGTCATTTCTTACAGAACAATATTCCATAACATTCATATATCACAATTAACCCAACCATTCTCCAATTGTTGGGCATCCATTCATTTTCCAGTTTCTATTCACTACAAACAGGGCTGCCACAAACATTTTGGGACACACAGGTCCCTTTCCCTTCTTTAGTATCTCTTTGGGACATAAGCCCAGTAGTAACACTGCTGGATCAAAGGGTATGTACAGTTTGCTAACTTTTTGAGCATAGGTTGGATGTATTCACAATTCCACCAACAATGTATTAGTGTCCCTGTTTTCCCACATCTCCTCCAACATTCCACATTACCTTTCCCTGTCATTCTAGCCAATCTAACAGCTGTGAAGTGGTATCTCAGAGTAGTCTTAATTTGTATTTCTCTGATTAATAATGACTTGGAGCATATTTTCATATGGCTAGAAATAGTTTCAATTTCTTTGTCTGAGAATTGTCTGTTCATATCCTTTGACCATTTATCAACTGGAGAATGGCTTGATTTCTTATAAATTAGAGTCAATTCTCTATATATTTTGGAAATTAGGCCTTTATCAGAAACTTTAACTGTAAAAATGTTTTCCCAGTTTATTGTTTCGCTTCTAATCTTGTCTGCATTAGCTTTGTTTGTACAAAAACTTTTCAATTTGATATAATCAAAATTTTCTATTTTGTAATCAATAATGATCTCTAGTTTTTCTTTGGTCATAAATTCCTTCCTCTTCCACAGGTCTGAGCGATAAACTATCCTATGCTCTTCCAATTTATTTATAATCTCATTCTTTATGCCTAGGTCATGAACCCATTTTGACCTTATCTTGGTGTATGGTGTTAAGTGTGGGTCAATGCCTAGTTTCTGCCATACTAATTTCCAATTTTCCCAGCAATTTTTGTTAAATGATGAGTTCTTATCGCAAAAACTGGGGTCTTTGGGTTTGTCAAACAATAGATTATTAAAGTTATTGGCTGTTTCATCCTTTGAACCTAACCTATTCCATTGATCAACTAGTCTATTTCTTAGGCAATACCAAATGGTTTTGGTAACTACTGCTTTATAATATAATTTTAGAACTGGTACAGCTAGGCCACCTTCATTTGATTTTTATTTCATTAATTCCCTTGAAATTCTTGACCTTTTGTTTTTCCATATGAACTTTGTTGTTATTTTTTCTAGGTCATTAAAATAGTTTTTTGGGAGTCTGATTGGTATAGCACTGAATAAATAGATTAATTTAGATAGTATTGTCATCTTTATTATATTTGCTCTCCAATCCAAGAGCATTTAATATTTTTCCAGTTGCTTAGATAAGACTTAATTTGTGTGGAAAGTGTTTTGTAGTTTTGCTCATAAAGTTTCTGATTTTTCCTTAGCAGATAGATTCCTAAATATTTTATATAATCAATAGTTACTTTAAATAAAATTTCTCTTTGTAACTTTAACTGATGGATTTTGTTAGTGATATATAAGAATGCTAATGACTTATGTGGGTTTATTTTGTATCCTGCAACTTTGCTAAAGGTGTGAATTGTTTCTAATAACTTTTTAATAGAATCTCTGGGGTTCTCTAAGTATACCATCATATCATCAGCAAAGAGTGATAATTTGGTTTCCTCATTGCCTATTCTTATTCCTTTAATCTCTTTCTCAACTCATTGCCAAAGCTAGCATTTCTAATACAATATTAAATAGCAACAATGATAGTGGGCAATCTTGTTTCATTTCTGATCTTATTGAGAATGGTTGCAGTTTGTCCCCATTATATATGATGCTTACTGATGGTTTTCAATAGATGCTACTGATTATTTTTAAGGAAAAGTCCATTTATTCCTATACTCTTAAGTGTTTTTAATAGGAATGGATGTTGGATTTTATCAAATCCTTTTTCTGCATCTATTGAGATGATCATATGGTTTTTGTTAATCTGGTTATTAATATGGCCAGTTTTACTGATAGTTTTTCTAATATTGAACCAGCCCTGCATTCCTGGTATAATCCTACTTGATCATGGTGTATTATCCTGGGGATGATTTTCTTTAGTCTTTTTGCTAATATCTAAGATTTTAAGATTTTAGCATCAATATTCATTAGGGAGATTGGTCTATAATTTTCTTTCTCTGTTTCTATCCTACCTGGTTTAGGTATCAGTACCATGTCTGTGTCATAAAAGGAAGTTGGTAGGACTCCTTCATTCCCTATTTTTTCAAATAGTTTATAAAGTATTGGGGCTAATTGTTCTTTGAAAGTTTGGTAGAATTCACATGTAAATCCATCTGGTCTCAGGGATTTTTTTTTTTAGGGAGTTGATTAATAGCTTGTTCTATTTATTTTTCTGAGATGGGATTATTTAATCAATTTACTTCCTCCTCTGTTAATCTGGGAAGTCTACATTTTTGGAGGTAGTCATCCGTTTCACTTAGGTTATCAAATTTACTGACATAAAGTTGATCAAAGTAACCCCTTATTATTTCTTTAATTTCCTCTTCATTGGTGGAAAGTTCCCTTTTCATTTTTAAGACTACTAGTTTGATTTTCCTCTCTCCTTTTTCTAATCAAATTTACCAAAGGTTTATCACTTTTATTGGTTTTTTCATAAAACCAACTCTTAGTTTTATTTATTAGTTCAATAGTTGTTTTTTTTTTACTTTCAATATTATTAATTTCTCCTTTTAATTTTAGAATTTCAAGTTTAGTAATTAATTGGGGGTTTTTAATTTGGTCTTTTTCTAGCTTTTTAAGTTGCAAGCCCAATTCATTGATCTTCTCTTTCTCTATTTTATTCAAGTAAGCCTCTAAGGATATAAAATTTCCCCTTATTACTGCTTTGGCTGCATCCCATATGTTTTGGTATGATGTCTCACCATTGTCATTATCTTGAGTGAAATTATTAATTGTGTCTATAATTTACTGTTTCACCCAATCATTCTTTAAGATGAGATTATTTAGTTTCCAATTACTTTTTGTCTATTTACACCTAACTTTTTGTTGAATGTAGTTTTTATTGCATCATGATCTGAAAAGAAAGTATTTACTATTTCTGCCTTCCTGCATTTAATTTTGAGGTCTTTATGTCCTAATGGTCATATTTTTGTGTAGGTTCCATGAACTGCTGAGAAGAAAGCATACTCCTTTCTGTCACCATTCAGTTTTCTCCAAAGATCTATCATACCTAATTTTTCTAGTATTCTATTTACATCTTTAATTTCTTTCTTATTTGTTTTGTGATTTGATTTATCTAATTCTGACAGTGCAAGATTGAGATCTTCCACTATTATAGTTTTGTTGTCTATTTCTTCTCGCAACTCTCTTAACTTCTCCTTTAGGAAATTGGATGCTATACCACTTGGTGCATACATGTTTAATATTGATATTGCTTCATTGTTTATTGAACTCTTTACCAGGATATAGTTTCCTTCCTTATCTCTTTTAATTAGATCAACTTTTGCTTTTGCTTTATCTGAGATAAGGATGGCTCCCCTGCTTTTTTTTTTACTTCACCTGAAGCATAATAGATTCTGCTCCAGCCTTTTACCTTTACTCTGTATGTTTCTCCCTGTTTTTAATGTGTTTCCTGTAAGCAACATATCGTAGAGTTCTGACTTTTGATCCAGTCTGCTATCCACCTCCTCTTTATGGGAGAGTTCATCCCATTCACATTTATGGTTAAAATGACTAATTCTGTATTTCCTGCCATTCTAATATCCCCAGATTATGCTTTTCTTTTTCTTGCTCTTCTTCCCCCCTTTCCCTAGTATTAAACGTATTGGTCCCCCTTGTGTCACACAGCTCCTCCCTTCTCCCTTTGAATCCCTTCCCCTTTCTTGTACCTTTCCTTTATTACTCTTTTTCCTTTTCCCCTCCCACTTTGTAATGAGGTGAGAGAAGATTCACTGTAATACAAATATGTTAATTATTTCCTTTTCCAGCCAACTCTGATGAGAGTAGGATTCACACAAAGTTCCTTCCCTTCTCTAAGTTCCCTCATATATGATAGGTTTCCTTTGCCTCATCGTCGCATGTAGTTTCCCTCTTTTTATCTCCTCTTTTCCCTTTTTCTGACACTATCCCCTTTCCATTTTTCCTTCCCTTTTTTATGTTATATCAGTAAAATCAAATTATACAGGTGGCTTTTATGTATATCCACAACAGAAATACAGTTCTCAAGAGTTCTCTTTATCTTTTTCTACTTCTCTTGAGTCCTGTAGTTGGAGATCAAATTTTTTGTTTGTTTGTTTTTTTTTTTTCCTTAGAAACAAATGGTATTCCTCTATTTCATTAAATGCCCATCTTCTTCCATGTAAAAAAAATGCTCAGCTTAGCTGGGTAATTTATTCTTGGCTGCATTCCAAATTCTTTTGCCTTTCAGAATATCAGATCCTTTGATCCTTTAATGTTGAGGCAGCCAGATCTTGAGTGACCTTTATTGTGGCACCTCAGTATTTGAATTTTTTTTTCCTGGCTGCTTGTAATATTTTTTCTTTAGTCTGAAAATTCTGAAATTTGGCCACAATATTCCTCGGAGTCTTTATTTTAGGGTCTTTTTCAGAAGGTGTTTGATGAATTCTTTCAATGTCTATTTTACCTTCCAGTTCTATTGCTTTGGGCAATTCTCTTTGATGATTTCCTGTAAAATAATATCTAGGCTCTTTTTTTCATCATAATTTTCGGGTAGTCCAATGATCCTCAGGTTATCTCTCCTAGATCTATTTTCTAGGTCTGTTGTTTTTCCAAGTAAATATTTGAAATTTTTTTCCAATCTTTCATTTTTTTGGTTTTGCTTGACTGATTCTTGATGTCTCAATGAATCAGTCACTTCTATTTGTTCAGTTCTGATTTTTAGTGAGTTATTTTCTTCATTAGTTTTTTTTTACTTTTTTTGTATATGTTCTATGGAGTTTTTTTTTTTTTTTTAGTGAGTTATTTTCTTATTCCATTCACAAATTCTGTGTCCCTGCACTTCTTGGAAGTTTTTTAACTTTTCCAATTCACATTTCAGAAAGTTGTTGCTCTCTTGCATAGCTTCTCCTTCCTTTCCCCATTTTTCTTCTAGTTCTCTTTTAAGGTTTTTAATAGTTTGTTCTAGGAGAGCCTTTTGTATTGTGGACCAACAATTGTCTGGAGACTGTCTGCTATTAGTCTCTTCAGGGTTGAAAAGCTGCTCTTTTTCTGTGTAGAGACTATCAATTGTCCTCTTTATTTATTTATTTATTTATTTATTTATTTATTTATTTATTTATTTATTTATTTATTTATTTATTTTTTACTCATTTTGTTAAAGCCTGTAGAGTCTGCTTTCAGAGCCAGGAGGTTACCAGCTTCCTCTGAAGAGCAGTGATAGGTGTATGGACAGGTAGCAAAAAGTAGCGAGGTACTGGAGTGCTCTGGGAAAGAGTTCCCCACCTGGAAGTAACTCAGGCCTGCAGGGTGGAGCTGGGAAAATGCCTTGCAAAGAATCCCTGCTGTGTGAGATAATGACTGCCCTGGGGCTAGACACTGACCAGTGAGAGTTTCACTACCCCAAGCCAAATCCCACCCTGGGGCTGTGGGTATTAGTAGCTGAGCAGTGAATGGCCCTGCAGGGATTGGAATTGTCTTTGCCCTGGGAAGCACAGTCCTGCTGGGGGAAGTTCTATTACCCCAGGCTGAGCCCCCCTCTGTGCAAATTAGAGGCTTCCCCAGGCTGTTTCTCCCTTGTCCTACAGATTTGTAACTGCCACCGCAAAAGCCCTGAACTGCAGGATGTGGCTGCAGAGCTGTGTTACAGCCTGCCTGAGTCACTTTCGGATTTGAGTGGTTACAAGCAGATCTTGTTAGGTTCTGCCATTTTTTAGCGTACCCTCTGTTTTAGACTTTAATTTCTCTGCCGGTGTACTGCTTTGTAGTCAAGGCAGAGCAGTTAGCCTATAGCAGAGTCGTCTCTATAACTTCTCTGGGCACAGAAATCACCCCCACCCCTGCTCTGCTCAGGACACTAGCCTCTTGCTGCCTGTGCTAGTCTGTTCCTGACCCCTCAGGACAAACCTTTCCTGGCGATCTTCCAGATTGACTTGGCTGGTAAGTTGTAGTGCTTCTAATCTTCATGAATTTTAGTAGTGATGATCTATTTTTGAGGCTGAATTAAATAGTTGGTTGAGGGGATGAGAGGAGCTTAGAAAGTCACATGTGCCTTCTTCGATACCTTGGCTCCGCCCTCTTGGGAATTCTTACATATTAAAGAGAGAGAGGACCTAGTAATAGTATTCTGGTGATCTTATTGTTGTTTAAGTTGCATAAAAGGCTGATCCAAGCTATCTCAGGCTTGGTTTTTTTGTTTGTTTGTTTGTTTTTGTTTTTTGTTTGTTTGTTTGTTTGTTTGTTTGTTTTTTAATTCTAGTCACTTATTCCCTTAGTTGAGATATCAAAAAAAAAAAAAAAAAAGAAAGAAAAGAAATAAAGAAATGCATGCTTTTCACCTAGTCCAATAATCCTTAGATTGTCTCTCCTAGATCATTTTTTTGGTTCTGCTTGACTGATTCACTTCATTTTGTTCAATTCTAATTTTTAGCGTATTATTTTCTTCAGTTACATTTTTTTTAGTTCCTTTTCCATTTGGCCTATTGAATTATTTTGTTGCATTTTTTTCAATTTCTCAAATTCTGTTTTTCAATGAATTAGTATCTTTTTCATATCTATTTTTGTAAGGAGTCATATTTTCCCCCATTTTATCAAATCTATTTTAAAGGCATTTTCTTCAGATAATTTCTGTTTTTCCTTTTCCATATCCTCTTGCAAAGATCCCATTTACTTTCTCCATTTTTCTTCTAACTCTCTTTTAAGATCCTTTTTGAGATCTTCCAAGAAAGCCTTATGTAATGAGGACCAGATCAAATCTTCCTTTGGGGCTTTATCTAGAGTTGATTTGCCTTTAGGAACCGCAGGGTTTGACATTTGTTCTCTTTCTCCATAAAAAAGTTTTCTATGATCAGAGTTCTTTTTGCTTCTTTGCTCATTTTTAAAGGGTTCAGATCTGCTCTTAAAATAAAAGGGTAACAAGCACTTTAATGTTACTCACTAACTTCCAGTGCTGGGTAATCATGGACAGGTTCTGCATTCTTCCTGACTCAGAGACTCTCAATTTGCCTTTTGTATTAGTTTTGGGTATTTTGCAGAAAATTTGCTAACCACCTGCTTGCAAACAGGACAGAGTAGCCTAAGAGTCTCATAGAAGTTTCCCTGGTGCATGGATGACACAACACTCTGGCTCCCTACCCCAGCTTCTTGCCCCAGGACTTCCTGCACTGCGGTTCCGGCTTGACCAATTGAAACAGACCTGTTCTGAAGTTCTTCCAAAGAATATTCTTCTGGAAATCTGTTATACTACAAATATTTGTGGTTTCTGTCACTCCCAAACCAGTTCAGAGGCTTAATCTACTATTGGTGTGAGAGGAGTTCACAGACATCTGTGTCTGCTTTCTGCCATCTTAGCTCTGCCCAATAACATAATTTTAAACTATTTTTTAAAACTCTTGCTTTATTTCTTCTTGGAATTTTAAAATCTTGTTTTCATACTGTGCTTTGTTTTGAGGCATTGTTTATGTTTTATATCAATTCTTCTTCTCTGGGTTTCTTTTGGAGGTGTCCTTGGAATCATAATCGTTTTTCTTTCCCCTATCTTTTCAGGTTCTATGCACCTATTGTGGTCTTGTATAACTATTTCTTTTCCTGTATGGATCTCTACTTTTGTGTTACTTGGTCATAGATATGTTCTTCAACGATCACAAGAAAGACATTAATCATGGAATTTCAAATTTCAATGGCTCCTATACAGTCAGGTCAGTATATGGTCTTATAATTTCTGTTCTGGACTTTCCAAGCTGCAGGCTCTAATTTGGATAAAAAGCACCATAGTTACAAACTTGCCTACTATTGGTGCTTCAGTGGATAGTACTGCCAGCTCCTGTCAGCTAGATGGATGACTCAGGAGGTTTAGAAAAATCATATTACTAACTTAATCCTGTTTTTAAGCTGGGGCTAATTCTTCAGAATACTCTTAGGATGCTGTTTGAATCATATTGCTCTGGGCCCAGAGAGCATTCCTTATTTTACACTGCAGATGGACAGATCTCCTGAGCCAGATTTGTTTTGGACTCATGTTTGAGTTCTGGGAAACTCTGCTTTTGTCAACAAAGATGTGACCTATAATACCTAAGTTTGAGGTTCTGATTGCCTTGGGGAGATCACTGTTCTGCTGGTCTGGACCTAATGCTGAATCCATGATGTGCTCTGGATTACTGCATACTGCAGATCTTATTAGGAACTCTATCCACTGACTCTATCTATCTATCCCCATTCCACGGTTTTTATCATGTTCAGTTTAGAGGTTTAATTACTGGTTTAATGCTAGAAAGATAAAATATTGTAGAGCACTGGTTTCAGAATTAGGGAGACTCATCTTTCTGTGTTTAAATCTGTGCTCAGACAATTACTAAGGTGTGACTCTTGGTAAATCGCTTTAACTCTATTCATCTGTTTATCATATGTAAAATGAATTAGAGATACCCAGCCAATCATATCCCAGATGGTTCATGCAGATTTGGACCTGACTAAGAAGATAAAGCAAGAAGTTCATCTTTCATTCTTAGATCTTTTTTGAAGTAGTTGTGGAGTGATCTGGGTTTGTAGAATGTAGTTAACTAGTTTATCTTTTTTTATTAACTATTTTAGCCATAATTTTGTCTGAGATCATCATTACTACTCTACCCTTTTTTTTTTTTTAACAACAGAGTGCTCTAGGACAGTATGAAGAAAGAAGTTTCTACTACAGTAAGAGATTCAGCAAAGAATTCTTAATGGAGGGGCTCAGGGGGAAAATGTCTGAATTGGTCAGCAATTTTAAAAATTTCCATATTTACTCCACAATCAGACAAAATATATCCACAAAATGAACTCAGATAGCAAAAGCAAATATATAAAGCAGTTTTCCTCTTAAGACAACTTGAAAAGACCACTAGGAAATACAGATTCTGCAGAGACTGAGGTTTGGTCTGAATGTGGAGATGAGGAGTAAATACCTCAAAGCCAATATGCTGAATCAGCAAACAACAGGGTGGGGAAGAAAAGGATGGGGGTTAGGAAAAGAGTAGAGGAGGGAAGCTGATTAGGATGTAAGCCATTTGAAGGAGGGGTTGTACAATTTTGATAATTTTATTATAAGCACTTAGTACTGTGCTGCACATATTAAGTGTTTTTGAATGAAATAATGTTATTGGATTACCTTTAATTTATTTTCACAGTATACTACAACAAAGGTTCTGTCTATATATCAATGCTGACCCTGATAGCTATAGGGAAGTAATGTTATTCTGGTTAGTTACCACTTAGTTATAGGATTAAAAAATTGGGCTGTCACTTACATATTCCAATTTTATCAATTGAACACTGCCAGTGATTAAGATCAATATATAAATGACATGTTAAAGCTAGAGAAAACAAAACTGTATAGAATAATAAATGCGCTGAATGATAGGGACAATAACTAGACAATTCTTTATCACAGAATGTTGAAATGATTAAAACTCTCTCCTACAGCAAACTATATCTGTATGGTCTTGCTTGCATGAAAAGTATAGAGAATACAATATCCAACAAGTTTATTATTTTTAAATTTATTTGGTACTGTAAAATGTCATCTTACAGTTGCTATCTCTAATAAATACCTCTCATGCTTATATAGACATTACTTGGGCATAGTTTTGTATTAATAGTAATAATTTTGTTTCATGATCTTCTGATTATTGATATCAAGGGAAGAATAAAGTAGGGAGACATATACTTACCAAATTCACATATTTCTGTCAAAGAGGATGTCTAATGAAAGGTGGATTCCATATAAATAGCTTGTTCTTCTAGATTGATGTTAATTTTGTCAAACCTTAGAACATTGTAGTGCCTTCTAATTGAGATATGTAATTCTTAAAAAAAGTCACAAGATCAGTGTGGTAATTTAAAGAGAAAAAAACCACTAGATGATGAATGCCTATTTTCCAGACTATCATATACAATTAGAAGAAGAATTTATGTTGTTGGGCAATCAGTACATCTACATTAGATAAACAATGGGTATGAACAATGAACAAGATTTAGAAATGATGGGGGTGGGAGATGAGCTGGTTGACTTTTGGGAAATTTTTAAATGCTTTTAATTATTTCAGGATATTCTCTTTTTTTATTTCTGTGATGTTATATGACTGTAAGTTAGTGAATACCACAATTTAAATAGAATGAAGATGTGGTTTACAGAAAAATCAAATGGATAAGTGAATGAGCTTTAATATTAGTTTAAAAAATAATTGCTCAGGAGAACTTGTATAAAGAGTACCCTCAGATGAATAAAACTACATGATTATCTCCAAATTATACCCAGTTGAAATCAAGCTTTTCTCTTTCCAGAGGTACTTAGAGATATTTCTCTGGGACCATCAGCTTTCAGTTGGAAGCAGGACACTGCAATTCCTAATCACCTCCTATACTATGTCCCTCCTACACCCTTAGGGAAATTAGAGTTTCTTCTCTGTGAAACTGGACTGTGGTTATTGATGCATTTCACCTTATTGTGTACAGTATTGAGTAAGTGCACAATGTCTTACTTCCTGGTTGTTTCCAGACCAACTCCAACTCATTCTTATTGTTTCCTCTTACCCCTGCTTTTTAACTTGAATTCCCCTTTGTATGTTATTTTTCCCAATTAGAATTTAAGTTCCTTAGGGCCATGAACTTTCTCCTTTGCTTATATTTGTATTCCCACCATGTAGCACAGGGCTTGGTACATAAAAATTATCCTTTCATTCATTAAATGGGTATTTAAACAAGGCATGTGCAGTGTTGGCCTTCTGGTTCTCTTATGAATGTTTGTATGACTTAACACTTGGACATTTAGGAGATGAAAAAATCCCTGAATAACATCTTATTGGCAGGCAGCAAGTAGAACCTCATCAACTTCTTCATCACTGTTGTAGGAGATAGATACTGACAATATAAGACTATCACACCCTTTCAGGATTACTCAGAAGACATAGATGAAACATCTAGCATGATAGTGTAGAGCCCAGAAGAAAAGCACAAGGTCTTATCAAAAAAATTGTAAACATCATGATAAATAAATGGTTTTAATCCTCAAATTCCTGACACATTGTAAGATTATTTAGCCCTACTACCACTTGTTAGTTTGCTTCTGGCAAATATACATTTGTGAATATTCTGTGTTTAGCATTTTTTCCTTAGCAAGGGAAACAAATACCTATATCATATCTAATTCATGTTGCACATTGAGTATTTTTTCTCTTCCATTTTTGAGATCTTGGGCATGGTTCAAAACCTCAGTTATAAGTTATCCCCAGGATATTGTAGTAAAGGTGTTGAAGAGTGTGAGAGTTGTGTGACATCTCTTCTAGATAGCCAGGCTTCCCAAGGACTAAAACTAATAGAGGGACCTTTTAGTGGAGAAGATAGAGCAATTAGTATCCCAATTCTTATGTGTAATAGCAGTACTTAATGTTAGAAATGTCCAGTAAAGTAGCTAAAGAAATCATTTAGCAAGAGGGAGGGATTGTCATTACAGGAAACTTCATGATCCAATGATATACAGTCAATTTCAACAGAGCTAGCAACAGCCATCTAACCCCTACGGAAAACCTCCTAGGAGAATTTGTGACACTATATGGACATGGCACAAGGAAGAGAAAGTGTGTAGGAGTCTGCATTTTAATAACTCTACTCTGGTGAAGTCCCCACCAAATGGTAAGATCTGAAAAATAACCCTAGATTGTGAATGTAAAGCAGTTTCATGACAGCTATCAAGAAATTCTAACAATTTTCTATTGTGTAAAAATAATAAAAAAATTTCCAGCCCAGAATGAAATACCAGATGTATAACTATTACTCTACATCTCATTCTTTTTTTTTTTTAATATATATATATATATATATATATTATATATATATATATATAAATATATATATATATATATATATATATATATATATATATATATATATATAAATTTTATTTTATTTAATAATAACTTCGCATTGACAGAATCCATGCCAGGATAATTTCTACACGACATTATCCCTTGCAATCACTTATGTTTCGTTTTTTTCCTCTCCCTCCCTCCTCCCCCTCCCCCCCCCCCCAGGATGGCAAGCAGTCCTATATATGCTAAACATGTTGCAGTATATCCTAGATACAATACATATTTGCAGAACCAAACAGTTCTCTTGTTGCACAGGGAGAATTGGATTCTACATCTCATTCATAAGACATCAAAAGGCAAAATCTGGAATAATATATATTCATCTTGGTATTTTGACTCAAACAGAGTAAAAGCCATTTATTTCTCATGGTATGGTAGTCTCCTGTAAAAACTTTCTTCATATTTGGTTAACAAGTAAAGGCTTACATTCTGGAGAGCAATTTGGAACTATGCTCAAAAAGTCATTACACTATACATACCCTTTGATCCTGTAGTGTTACTACTGGGTTTATATCCCAAAGAGATTTTTTAAAATATTTTATTTTATTTTATCATATAGTGACTTTATATTGACAGAATCCATGCCAGGGTAATGTTTTTTTACAACATTATCCCTTGCACTCACTTCTGTTCCGATTTTTCCCCTCCCTCCCTCCACTCCTCCCCTAGATGGCAAGCAGTCCTATATATGTTAGATATGTTGCAGTATATCCTAGATACAATATATGTTTGCAGAACCAAACAGTTCTCTTGTTTGCACAGGGAGAATTGGATTCAGAAGGTAAAACTAACCCAGGAAGAAAAACAAAAATGCAAATAGTTCACATTCCTTTTCCATTGTTCTTTCTTTGGATGTAGCTGCTTTTGTCTGTCATTTATCAATTGAAACTCAGTTAGGTCTCTTTGTCAAAGAAATCCACTTCCATCAGAATACATCCTCATACAATATCATTGTCGAAGTGTATAATGATCTCCTGGTTCTGCTCATTTCACTTAACATCAGTCATGTAAGTCTTTCCAAGCCTCTCTGTATTCATCCTGTTGGTCATTTCTTACAGAACAATAATATTCCATAATTCATATACCACAATTTACCCAGCCATTCTCCAATTGATGGGCATCCATTCGATTTCCAATTTCTAGCCACTACAAAGAGGTCTGCCACAAACATTTTGGCACATAGAGGTCCCTTTCCCTTCTTTAGTATTTCTTTGGGATATAAGCCAATAGAAACACTGCTGGATCAAAAGATATGCACAATTTGATAACTTTTTGAGCATAATTCCAGATTGCTCTCCAGAATGGTTGGATTCGTTCACAACTCCACCAACAATGCATTAGTGTCCCAGTTTTCCCGCATCCCCTGCAATATTCATCATTATTTTTTCTGGTCATCTTAGCCAATCTGACAGATGTGTAGTGGTATCTCAGAGTTGTCTTAATTTGCATTTCTCTCATCAATAATGATTTGGAACACTCTTTCAAATGAGTGGTAATAGTTTCAATTTCATCCTCTGAAAATTGTCTGTTCATATCCTTTGACCATTTATCAATTGGAGAATGGCTTGATTTCTTATAAATTTGAGTCAGTTCTCTATATATTTTGGAAATGAGGCCTTTATCAGAACCTTTAACTGTGAAGATGTTTTCCCAGTTTGTTGCTTCCCTTCTAATCTTGTTTGCATTAGTTTTGTTTGTACAAAGGCTTTTTAATTTGATATAATCAAATTTTTTTATTTTGTGATCAGTAATGGTCTCTAGACCTTTGTTCACAAATTTCTTTCTCCTCCACAAGTCTGAGAGATAAACTATCCTATGTTCCTCTAATTTATTTATAATCTCGTTCTTTATGCTTAGATCATGGACCCATTTTGATCTTATCATGGTATATGGTGTTAAGTGTGGGTCCATGCCTAATTTCTGCCATACTAATTTCCAGTTATCCCAGCAGTTTTTGTCAAATATTGAATTCTTATCCCAAAAATTAGGATCTTTGGGTTTGTCAAACACTAGATTGCTATAGTTGACTATTCTGTCTTGTGAACCTAACCTATTCCACTGATCAACTAATCTATTTCTTAGCCAATACCAAATGGTTTTGGTGACTGCTTCTTTATAATATAATTTTAGATCAGGTACAGCTAGGCCACCTTCATTTGATTTTTTTCATTAATTCCCTTGAGATTCTCGACTTTTTATTGTTCCATATCATTAAAATCATTAAATATCATTACTTGATATCAATACTTGAATTGGGTTTTTCTAGCTGCTTGAGTATTTTTTCCTTCGTCTGAGGGGTCTGGCATTTGGCCACTATATTTTTTGGTATTTTGATTTTAGGATCCCTTTCAGTAGATGATTGATGAATTCTTTCAATGTCTATTTAATCTTTGTTTCTATGACTTCTGGGCAGTTCTCTTTGATAATTTCCTGGAAAATAGTGTCCAGGCTCTTTTTTTCATCATACTTTTCTGGGAGTCCAATGATTCTCAGATTGTCTCTCCTGGATCTGTTTTCCAAGTCTGTTGTTTTCCCAAGAAGGTATTTCACATTCTTTTCCATTGTTTGATTTTTTTGGGTTTGCTTGACTGATTCTTCTTGTCTCCTTGAGTCATTCAATTCCATTTGTTAGAACCTGATTTTCAATGAAGTATTTTCTTCACTCACTTTTTAAAAATCTTTTTCTAATTGTCCAATTGAGTTCTTTTGTTCTATGGAATTTTTTTCCATTTTGCCAATTTTGTTTTTTAGAGAGCTGTTTTCTGTTTCCAGTTCACTAATCCTATTTTTCAAGGATTTTATTTCTTTATCCAGTCTCTCTTTAAATGAGTGGGATGACTTCTCCAGACTCTTGCCAGCCTTCCTCTCCTTTTCCCATTTTTCTTCTAGCTCCCTTGTGAGAGCCTTTTTAATTTCTTCTATGAAGTTCATCTGTGCTGAGGAAGGGATAATCTCCTCCTTTGGGGATTCACCTGGAGACAGTCTGTTTTTAGTTTCCTCAGGATTTAGAGTCTGTTCTCTATCTGTATAAAAGCTGTCAAGGGTTAAAGTCCTCTTCAATTTTTTTGCTCATTTTTTCAGAAAAGAATCAAAGACAAACTAGCAAAAAGAAAAAAAGAAAAAAACCCTACAAGGAGTCTGCTTTTTTTGGGGGGGAGGGGCTGGGTGGTGTTACTGAGCTTCCTCTACAGACTGTGGGAAGCAGCAGCGAGGCACTAGCAGGACTGTGCTGTGCCTGCGCTCTGAGACTCTGAGAATGTGCTGAGACACTGTGGGGGAGGGGTGGCCAGTTCCCGAGAGACTCCAACTGTTTGGGGTTGTAATCTTAACCCCCCTCCCCTCCTCCTCCCCCCCTCCAGTGTTTTTAGCTTTTTTGCTGGGCTGCTGACTTGCTGCCAGGGCAAAGTATCCAATCCTGTAGCAAAGCTCTCTCTGCAGAGACGGCTGCGATCACACCCCACCCTGCTCCGATCTGCTCGGCTGTGAGCTGCCTGCTGTGCTCTCAGCTGCCTCCCCGCACCCTGTGCCCGATCTAAAACCATCCCCACCCTTGCACAAAAACAGACCTTTCTTGGTGAGTTTTAAGGATGGCTTCTCTTGGTAACTATTTGTGTTTTTTTTTTTTCAATAAGCATTATTTTAGAGCCTTGTAATGAAATGGAGAGTAAGAGAAAACGCGGAGCTTACACAGCTATGTGCCTCCTCTCCGTCATCTTGGCTGGAAGTCCCCAAAGAGATCTTGAAAAAGGGAAAGGGACCTATATGTGCAAGAATGTTTGTGGCAGCCCTGTTTGTAGTGGCCAGAAACTGGAAACTGAGTGGATGCCCATCAACTGTGGTATATGAATAATATGGGATATTATTGTTCTGTAAGAAACAATCAGAAAGATGATTTCAGAAAGGCCTGGAGAAACTTACATGAACTGATGCTGAGTGAAATAAGCAGGACCAGGAGATCATTATATACTTCAACAACAATACTAGATGAGGATATAATCTGAAGAACGTGGCCCACTTCAACAATGAGATGAACCAAATCAGTTTCAATAGAGCAGTTATGAATTAAACCAGCTACACTCAGCAAAAGAACTCTAGTAATGATTATAAACCACTACATAGAATTCCCAATCCCTCTATTTTTGTCCGCTTATATTTTTGATTTCCTTCACAGGTTAATTGTACACTATTTCAAAGTCTGATTCTTTTTGTACAGCCAAATAACTATATGGACTGTATACATATATTGTATTTAAAATAAACTTTAACATATTTTACATGTATTGGTCAACCTGCTATCTGGGGGAGGGGGTGGGGAGCAGAAGGGGAAAAATTGGAACAATATGTTTTGCAATTGTCAATACTGAAAAATTACTCATGCATCTATCTTTTAAATAAAACGCTATAATAATAATAATAATAATAAAACATTCCACTACAAAAAAAACAAAAAACAAAAAACAAGGGCTTAGGCAATAGTTGGCAGAGAAGTATAGTAAATGAAGTTACAGACATCAAAGAGATTATGATGCATCAAACCTGCATCATATGGCTGCTACATATAAAACAGTGTAATATGTTTTGAGGGGGCCACTGGAAATTTTTAGAAGCCACTGAGTCCTCTTAAGTATTATGCAATCTTAGTTCACATTTGTTTTGCTCTTTTCCTTCTCTCCCTCACTTCCTTCTTCCCTTCTTTCCTCCCTCTATTATTTTCTTCCTCTCTTTCCTTCCTTGTTTCTTCTCTATCTTTCAAATCTAACACATCAGCAGTCTGGAACTCTTTCAGAAGGTGAGGAATCTCTTATGTCAATATTTAAAAAAAATGCCCATTTTGTTATTTATAATCTTAGTTGTCCAAGAATACTGAGCTGTTAAGTGTTTGTCTAATATTACACATCAAATATGCTTCAGATGCAGGGTTTAAACCCAGGTCTTCCTGCATTTGAGGCCAGAAATACCATCCCATCAATGCTTATATTGCACTTAAAAGTGTAAAAGTACTTTACACATGTAACATTGATGATTGAATTGGGCCTGTTCCTTCAGCCTCATGATAACAGAGGGATAACTAGCTTCTCTACAACATAATTCTTTACTGATTCCTGTGACTATAGGGCATATCAAAGAGAATTTGCAAACAAGTAAGGAAGATCCACCTACTGAACAAAGTATATGAAGGGAAGAGAAACAGTTTCCAATAACTTTTCAAGGTGAGCAAACAAATAGGCAAGGAACAACTCCTACTATTTCTATGTAGCGATGCCAACTCCCTGTGCATCAGAGTAAAAATATTTAATTTGTCTAGAACAATCTAAGATGGGATTTCAATTTCCTGCCTACTCTTTGTTTTGTGGTGTTGTTTTTTTTTTTTTTCCCTTAACACAAATATAGGGGCTTGAACAGTGATTCTGACATTATTTCTAATCTTAGGGGTTATTTCATGAGCATGAAAATTTGGGAGTTTTGGAGTCAGGTGCTGATTAATTGAATTGCTTTTCAGGGAACAAGAGCCATGCTATCAAAATAATTTTGCAGGCAAATGACAAAAGTCATGTCACATCTGAGGTTCAGTTCTTCCGTTGCAAAAGGAGGGGGTAAAGTGAGCTGATTTTAACTCAAAATTTCTATAATGCCATGATCCCTCCTAATTTTCTGCTCATCTGTTTCCTTTATCAAATGATCCTTTTATTGTTATTGCCTTACCCTTTCTAAAATTTATTATCATTTTCCTTTCCTGAACTATGTAGGCTAATTAATAGGCTACCTTTTAAACCTAATAACCCTCACAAAACTGGAGATACTAAGCAGCTCTAAGGAAATCCCTTAGTCATCTTCTTTAAATAGAATAAGCTCCTGCCTAGAACCATGGGTTTTCAAGACACAAAACTGAATTTGTGCCTGTTATAAGATAACCATCTCAGAAAATTGACTTTAATTCCATGATTTTTGTAGCTGAAATAATGACCTCATTACTCTTTGGTTTCTATTTTCCCCTATTTATTGCTTTCCACATAGGCCATGACAATCTACTTATTCAATATTTTAATTACTGAAGCTTTTGCTACCTCACTTGGGTATTGTGAAGTCTATTTGGTAATTTAAGTTTGCAATGTGATTTGCATTCCTGGGGGAGGACAGGTTATATAAGTTTCTCAAAATGGTAGTGTGAGAAAGGAAAAAAAAAATGACAGTGATAATATATACTTTTAAAATTGCTTCTCAGGAAATAATTTTTTATCCAAACTCTAGAACAAAGAAAATATTATATTTCTCAAATTAAAAAGATTTTTAACATGGATCTTTAAGATGCTGGATGTATTTCAAAGTGGCTGTACAAACACAAGGGGAAATCTGTTTCCTTTTATTCAGGGAGGGAAACAAAAATCTATAACTAATGAATAATACCAAATGTAGTTTGAATGTCTAGGATTCAGGGGAAGGGAAAAAGTATGTTCTAAAATGATTATACATGTGTTGGAAGAAAATAAAATTTAGAAAGAATCATGTTTTGAAAGAAAACAGCCAACTTTCACATATATAAAGCATTACCTTTCTTTGTTTGGGTAGTTTTTGCCCACTAATTTGAAAACTAGTTTGTTTTTCTTTCACAATACTTTATTTAACTTTATCTCTAAAATCTTGAATGATGATTCCTCCATAATATACTTTGAATTTGAGTCAGGGATTCCTCTAAATAGAATTTTCTGGTGAAGAGGAACAAATTATTAATTCATTCTGAATTGATTTCCACAAAGATCTACCTCCCTCAGTCATTAAAAACAAAGAACAATAACAAGAAATCAAGGAGGGAAATGACACCTTGAAAAATGCAGCTGTGTGGAAAATGTAAAGAAAGAAAGAAAAAATAATAACAGAAATCTCAGACTGTTCAGATAATGGAAACAAAAAAAAATGAATTTTATCCTAGAAATGAATGAAAGCAATGCTAAAAAAAGGAAATTGTGGGGAGAGATGTGAAAAAATATATGAAGACAATGTTATTCATGCAAGAAGGACAACACAAATACAAGTATGGATAATACTAAAAAGAAGTTAAGCTTCATTGTTTTAGAAGGAGACCTATATGACATATTTTGAAGAGGCTAATGGAGATCATACCTCTTTTAAATTCCATTGGAGCCACAGGCCTTCTTTAGAAGTAGTTCAAATGTTTCTGTGATAATCATTTTGTTCAGATAGCTGAAAATGTCAAGTCTTCTTTCCTTGCTGCCTGAAGGGACAGCTGTGCATTATGAGATATTCTAGATTCAAGTTAACTATAGTGATTAATGTTCTGTTTTTTGGTGAGATACTTTCTGCCTTTATGTCCTTTCCCAAAGTCTTCCCATCTCTGTAGCCCTCCATCACCTTTTGCTACCTTTTTAAAATAGCAGAGCTATATCTCAAAGTGGAACTTATCAATGAGTAGTTTCATGTACAACTTCCTATGTAGCTATGTTATGGTGAAATCCTGAATCAAAAAAAAAAAAAAGAAAGAAAGAAAGAAAGAAAGAAAGAAAGAAAGAAATGACCTATTCTGGGAACATAAAATTCTATTATTAAACTCAGTAATTCTTTTTCTATGGGATTTTAAAAGGCCCAGATTTATATACCTCCATGTTTAATATAAACCTCTTTTTGAGAAGATTGACTGATTTATCTACCTTGTCATGTCTCACAGAGTGAATTAAAATGTCATACATTTTTTTTAAAAGTTTAAAGAAGGGGGAAGTTTCATCAATGTGTAAGTTCTGTTACATATACAACATGGTGTCAGGCAAATTCATTGAACTTGAAATAGAAATATTAATTCTAGTCCTGGTTTTGCCAATAACTAATTATGTAACCTTGGCTAAGGGAATAACTTATCTTTTCCAGTCTTCAGTTTTTATAGTTTGTGGGAGTTTCTACCCAGCTCTAAAGTTCTATGATTCTATAAATAGGAGTATACTACTAGTAGAGGGAAAATGGAACTATGCTCCAAGGTAACCATATTTTCAGCAATAGTAGGATCATAGTTCTATAATTCCTCCTTGTATCAAGTGGCTGTCTATTCTTTAGAAACATAATATACAATTGTACCCTATGACACTCCTTGTGATAAATGTCTAGGAACCCCAATCTCATTTCAATATGAGAGAGCCTTGTGTCTTATACTTTTACCATAATCTATCAGACTACCTTCTGTACTTCTGTCCCAAACCTTCCCATTTTGTCAGTGCTTTATTGCTAATCATTGACTACTCAATGAAAATTCTTCCAGGCAAAATTCTGACTAGCTGTAACTCTGAAAAATAACAAAATTTAGAAAGTAAGAAGTTTGTTTTTTATTTCATTTAAAAAATTTAAGGTCATATCATCAATTAAGTTACCAACATTTATTATAAATTTTCCATGTGCAAGAGGAATAGAGAATTACCATAAATGAATGTGCTATATACTTGAAGAATTTCTAATTGATTTTTATTTATTTATTTTTTTAAAGAAATATTTTATTATTTCCATGCAGATCTGTCAACTTCATTCAACTATTCTTCAAAAGGCATCTCTTTCCATTACTTCCCTTTCTTATTTTATTTTTTATTAAATAACTTTTTATTGACAGAACCCATGGCAGGGTAATTTTTTACATTATACCTTGCACTCACTTCTGTTCTGATTTTTCCTCTCCCTCCCTCCACCCTCTCCCCCAGATGGCAAGCAGTTCTATAGATGTTAAATAGGTTACAGTATATCCTAGATACAGAAGGTAGAAATAACCCTGGAAGAAAAACAAAAATGCAAATGGTTTACATTCATTTAGAAGTGTTCTTTCTTTGGGTGTAGCTGCTTCTGTCCATCCTTGATCAATTGAAACTAAGTTAAATCTCTTTGTTAAAGAAATTCACTTCCATCAGAATACATCCTCATACAGTATCGTTGTTGAAGCATATATAATGGGTTTACAAAATAAACCCGCATAAATCATCATCATTCTTATATATCACTAACAAAATCCAACAGTCAGACTTACAAAGAGAAATTCCATTTAAAGTAACTACTGATTGTATAAAATATTTAGGAATCTATCTGCCAAGGGAAAATCAGAAATTTTATGAGCAAAAGTACAAAACACTTTCCACACAAATTAAGTCTGATCTAACCAACTGGAAAAATATTAAATTCTCTTGGATTGGTGAGCAAATATAATGAAGATGACAATATTATCTAAACTAATCTATTTATTCAGTGCTATACCAATCAGACTCCCAAAAAAAACTATTTTGATGACCTAGAAAAAATAACAACAAAGTTCATATGGAAAAACAAAAGGTCCAGAATTTCAAGGGAATTAATGAAAAAAAAAATCAAACGAAGGTGGCCTAGCTGTACCAGATCTAAAATTATATTATAAAGCAGCAGTTACTAAAACCATCTGGTATTGGCTAAGAAATAGACTAGTTGAGCAATGGAATAGGTTAGGTTCAAAGGACAAACCAGTGGAAAACTTTAATAATCTAGTGTTTGACAAACCCAAAGACCCTAGTTTTGGGGATAAGAATGCATTATTTGACAAAAATTGCTGGGAAAATTGCAAAGTAGTATGGCAGAAACTAGGCATTGACTCACACTTAACACCGTACACCAAAATAAGGTCAAAATGGGTTCATGACCTAGGCATAAAGAATGAGATTATAAATAAATTGGAAGAGCATAGGATAGTTTACCTCTCAGACCTGTGGAAGAGGAAGGAATTTATGACCAAAGAAGAATTAGAGATCACTATTGACCACAAAATAGAAAATTTTGATTATATCAAATTGAAAAAATTTTGTACAAACAAAACTAATGCAGACAAGATTAGAAGGGAAACAATAAGCTGGGAAAACGTTTTTACAGTCAAAGATTCTGATAAAAGCCTCATTTCCAAAATATATAGAGAATTGACTCTAATTTATAAGAAATCAAGCCATTCTCCAATTGATAAATGGTAAGGATATGACCAGACAATTCTCAATGAAGAAATTAAAACTGTTTCTAGCCATATGAAAATATGCTCCAAGTCATTGTTAATCAGAGAAATGCAAATTAAGACAACTCTGAGATACCACTACACACCTGTCAGATTGGCTAGAATGACAGGGAAAGATAATGCAGAATGTTGGAAGGGATGTGGGAAAACAGGGACACTGATACATTGTTGGTGGAATTGTGAACACATCCAGCCATTCTGGAGAGCAAAAAGTTATCAAACTATGCTTACCCTTTGATCCAGCAGTGTTTCTACTGGGCTTATACCCCAAAGAGATACTAAAGAAGGGAAAGGGACCTGTATGTGCCAAAATGTTTGTGGCAGACCTCTTTGTAGTGGCTAGAAGCTGGAAAATGAATGGATGCCCATCAATTAGAGAATGATTGAGTAAATTGTGGTATATGAGTGTTATGGAATATTACTGTTCTGTACGAAATGACCATCAGGATGAATACAGAGAGGACTGGCAAGACTTACATGAACTGATGCTAAGTGAAATGAGCAGAACCAGGAGATCATTATATACCTCAACAACGATACTGTATGAAGATATATTCTGATGGAAGTGAATTTCTTTAACAAAGAGAGCTAATTCAGGTTCAATTGATCAAGGATGGACAGAAGCAGCTACACCCAAAGAAAGAACACTGGGAAATGAATATAGCTTGCATTTTTGTTTTTCTTCCTGGGTTATTTATACCTTCTGAATCCAATTCTCCCTGTACAATAAGAGAACTGTTCAGTTCCATATACATATATTGTATCTAGGATATACTGTAACCTATTTAACATGTATAGGACTGCTTGCCATCTGGGGGAGGGGGTGGAGGAAGGGAGGGGAAAAATCGGAACAGAAGAGAGTGCAAGGGATAATGCTGTAAAAAATTACCCTGGCATGGGTTCTGTCAATAAAAAGTTATTTAATTAAAAAAAAATAAAAAAAAACACAAATTTCTTCCTCCTCAAGTCTGAGAGATAAACTATTCTATGTTCCTCTAATTTATTTATAATCTCATTCTTTATGCTTAAACCATGGACCCATTTTTATCTTATCTTGGTATATGATGTTAAGTGTGGGTCCATGGTGTTAAGTGTGGGTCCATGCCTAATTTCTGCCATACTAATTTCCAGTTATCCCAGCATTTTTTGTCAAATAATGAATTCTTATCCCAAAAGTTAGGATCTTTGGGTTTGTCATACACTAGATTGCTATAGTTGATTATTTTGTCTTGTTAACCTAATCTATTCCACTGATCAACTAATCTATTTCTTAGCCAATACCAAATGGTTTTAGTGACTGCTGCTTTATAATATAGTTTTAGATCAGGTACAGCTAGGCCACCTTCATTTGATTTTTTTTCATTAATTCCCTTGAGATTCTCGATTTTTTGTTTTTCCATATGAATTTTGTTGTTATTTTTTCTAGATCATTAAAGTATTTTTTTGGAAGTCTGATTGGTATAACACTAAATAAATAGATTAGTTTAGGGAGTATTGTCATCTTTATTATATTCTCTCAACCTATCCAAGAGCACTTAATATTTTTCCAATTATTTAAGTCTGACTTTATTAGTATGGAAAGATTTTTGTAATTTTGCTCATATAATTCCTGACTTTCCTTTGGTTCCAAATATTTTATGCTGTTGAGAGTTATTTTGAATAGAATTTCTCTTTGTATCTCTTACTGTTGGATTTTGTTGGTGATGTATAAAAATGCTGAGGATTTATTAGGATTTATTTTGTATCCTGCAACTTTGCTAAAGTTATGAATTATTTCTAATAGCTTTTTAGTAGAATATCTGGGGTTCTCTAAGTATACCATCATATCATCTGCAAGAGTGATAGTTTGGTTTCTTCATTGCCTACTCTAATTCCTTTAATCTCTTTCTCGACTCTTATTGTTGATGCTAGCATTTCTAATACAATATTGAATAATAATGGTGAGAGTGGGCAACCTTGCTTCAGTACAGATCTTACTGGGAAATGTTCCAGTTTTTCCCCATTACATATGATTCTTACTGATGGTTTTAAATATATGCTCCTCACTATTTTAAGGAAAAGTCCATTGATTCCTATACTCTCAAGTGTTTTTATGAGGAATAGATGTTGAATTTTATCAAATGCTTTTTCTGCATCTATTGAGATGATCATATGGTTTTTGTTAGTTTGAATATTGATATAGTCGATTATGCTAATTGTTTTCTTAATATTGAAGCAGCCCTGCATTCCTGGTATAAATCCTACTTGGTCATAGTGTATTATCCTGGGCATGATTTTCTGTAATTTTTTTGCTAATATTTTATTTAAGATTTTAACATCAATATTCATTAGAGAGATTTGTCTATAATTTTCTTTCTCTGTCTTCAACCTACCTGGTTTAGGTATCAGTACCATGTCTGTGCCATAAAAGGAGTTTGGTAGGACTCCTTCAATCCCTATTTTTTCAAATAGTTTATATAGCATTGGAGTTAATTGTTCTTTAAATGTTTGGTAGAATTCACATGTAAATCCATCTGGTCATGGGGATTTTTTCTTAGAGAGTTGGTTAATAGCTTTATTCTATTTCTTTTTCTAAAATGGGACTATTTAGGATATTTACTTCTTCCTCTGTTAATCTGGGCAAGCTATATTTTTGAAGGTATTCTTCTATTTCATTTAAGTTGTCGAATTTATTGGCATAAAGTTGGGCAAAGTAACTCCTAATTATTGCTCTAATATCCTCTTCATTAGTGGTGAGTTCTCCCTTTTCCTTTTTAAGACTAACAATTTGATTTTCCTCTTTCCTTTTTTAAATCAGATTTACTAAGGGTTCGTCTATTTTGTTGGTTTTTTCATAAAACCAACTCTTAGTTTTATTAATTCAATAGTTTTTTTACTTTAAATTTTATTGATCTCTCCTTTTATTTTTAGAATTTCAAGTTTAGTGTTTAACTGGGGGTTTTTAATTTGTTCCTTTTCTAGCATTTTTAGTTGCAAGCCCAATTCATTGACCTTCTCTTTCTCTATTTTATTCATGTAGGCCTCTAGAGATATGAATTTTCCCCTTATTAGCACTTTGGCTGCATCCTACACATTTTGGTATGACATCTCATTATTGTCATTTTCGTGGGTGAAGTTATTAATTATGTCTGTGATTTGCTATTTCACCCAATCATTCTTTAGTATGAGATTATTTAGTTTCCAATTATTTTTTGATCTATTTTCCCCTGGCTTTTTGTTGAATGTAATTTTCACTGCATTGTGGTCTGAAAAGGATGCATTTAGTATAAGAATTTCTAATTTAAAAATGAGATATCTTGTTTCCAGTTTTTCTCTTTTCCAATTCTTCGACAAAGGTGCCAATTTAATATTTTTATAACTGAATATTTTCTCACATCTAATTCATTTTTTGTACCTCTGGATTAGTTGAAAGATTGTGATACAACCTTGGTCCCTTCATCAGAGTGGGATTAGTGTAACAATTTTGAAGAAGAGGGACAGTTTGTATTTGGGTGAACACATATCATTCTAGGATTTCTCTAGCATTGAATCCAAACATTTGAGAAACAAAGAGAAATGAAGACTTTGGAAGCTACTGATGTAGGGCGAATCTGGGTCTTCAAATCATTTCTGGTTTCCGGTTTGTTTCTCTAGAAATTGGATAATTTTTTATTCATTATCAAAGCCTTTTTCTTGTTTCAACAACAATTTCCCCTTACTTCCATTTAAAGAGATCATTCACTTTGTATTTCAATCTTTTCGTATTCTGTTTGTTAATTTGCTAATTTTTCACTATCAATCAATCAATTAATATTTACCATTTCTAGTAGTCTTTTGTGTAATTATCATTTGGTTGAAAGGGCCAGTGGCTTGAGGCAAGCTTTCCCCTGCCCCTTACATACAACTAGGTAAGTAGACTTTTTTTTTTTAATAAATATAATGTATGGATACCATTAATGTTTAGGAGAGCAGATAGATATAATTCTATAATTCTACTTTTCCAAGATTTTGGAGAAAGATTACTTAAACTACTCTTGTTTCCATCAAAACAGAAATTAATCTCCCCCTTTTGTTATGGGGTGTGGGAAAGGGGCAAAATTCCACATAGATCTGAAAATGTTTCCCAAAAGTTGTCTTCAGACAACTTCAGACCCATATCTATTAGAACTTCAATAAGATCATTTTCATACTCAAGAAACTCTATGATTGCTATTGCTCCTAGGAAAAGTATATTTTTGGCACTTATGATCCTCCACAACTACCTCTTCAAATTTATTTCATATTATTTCCTCTCATGTAATTTTATTTCCTTCAAAGAGGTTTGGTAGCTTTTCCACATTCATGACATTTCATTTTACACTTCTGTGGGACAGGCATATGTGGCCCTTAATGTCTAGAAAGAACTCCTATTTCTTAGAATTATTGACTTTCTTCAAAGATCTCAACTCTTATTGTTTACACAAAACATTTCCTGATGTTGCTATAGTAGATAGTATTTTATCACCTATAATTGTGTAGACAATATGATGTAGTAGATAGTAAGCCTGAAGTTAGAAAGACCTGTATTCAAGATCCACCTTATATACAGAGAAGTGTTTTTGAGTCAAGAATATGTAATATAATCAAGGGGAAATGTCTTAACATGTAGAATTTCCCAAAGTTGGAATGGGCTGCCTCCAGATGTAGAGGCTACTCCTTCATTGTCCTACTAATGATTGTATAGAAATTATAGAGTAGTCAAAATATTCTAAGTTAAAAAAACAGGGTTATTGTTTAATTCTGCTTCTAACTTTAGGAAAAAAAACAATAATTGTTTTACTTGGGCCTCGGTTTCCCCAACTGTAAAATTAGGGAGACTTCAAGCTGAAGTGAGATGACCATTTATGAAGTATGTTATAATTGGTATTCCTTTTAGAAATGGTTTGAATAAATGGCTATTAAGTTTACTTCTAACAATAAAATTCGATGGTTACATGAATAAATAGATGATACTTTCACACATTTCCTGGAGAGCCAAAAGAGTAAAGCTTGAAGCTCACATATTAAGCAGAAAGATATGGATAGAAGCTTGAATTGTGAAGGTGGGAAAAATCTTAATTAGCTGCTTTATTTTTATTTTTCTTCTTTCAACTCACTTTTAAGGTCTTCTGCTTATGACTCCAATTTAGAAGGTAGAGCTAAATGGCTTACAATAAGTATGGAAATTTTTAAGTTTAGTCATTTATGTGATTTAAAATTATTTGTAGAATTGTGTTTTGTATCCTAGTAAAGATCTTTAAATTGTGGTGAGACTCTGAGCACTGACAAATCTTCTAGGTAAGAACTTCATCTTTGGGGCCAAGTTAATCCACACACTTCACTAGGTTTTCAAAGACAAAAATCAGTTATAGATCAGAGGCAGAAGGGAACTTAGAGATAATTTAAGCAATTCTTGTATTTTTATTTTTTTGCTGTGGAAACAAGCCCTGCAACTTAGGACTTTTTCACATAAGGCAAAAACAGTTCTAGAGGACATGGTGTTAGCAACACTGAGAATAGTCTAGTTGTAAGGATTATTCTGATACCTGGAAATGGGGTGTTACAATATTCCTGTGAAGACTCTAGCCCTCACTTTCATGAGGTCAGTGAGGGAAAGAATGTTTTAGTAATACTGTGGAGGCCTATAGAGATTACACCATGAAATACGTGTAAAGAGATGACAAGATAAGGTCTGCAAAAGTGGATTTCAATGAATAAAAACACAGATTGGCATTAGGGAGCAAAGTTCTATTCACCTTTTGCTTATTATAGTACTTCAGGAAAATGAAAGCCAGAGTGACTTCAGTCAGGAATGTACTGAAAGCATCCAAACCTTGCTTATTAGAGAAATTGTTCATAGTTCATTCAGCATGAGCATTTACATTTCAGAAATCAGCAAATGCTACAAGTCATGATTTGATTTTTTGTTATTGTTGATTTTCTTTACTTAAAAGGATGATGGAAAAATTTTAATAACAGATTAATTTTTAAATGTATTATGCAAGCACAGAGAACAAATTGTTAACATTTATCAGCTGGCTAAATGCTAAATTACAAAGCAGGTTTATTTTTCTTATCACTATAGAATGCTCTTGGTACTATAAAATACAGCCTTCTATTCTATTTCATAATCTTCTACATCTTCTACCCCACAATCAAATGAAGTTGTCAAATATTCATATGCTAATGTAACAGGTAGCAGTATACTAAGGAAAAAGTTGTCCTAGTGGCAGTGACTCATGAAAACAATATTGACTCAATGCCTTTAGAAAGGAAAAGTATTGAAGATGATGAAATGAGATGAGGAAACAGTGTAGAAATGCAATTTTGAGCAACTGGAAGCAGAAACCTGGGTTAATCACATGAAGGGATGAAGAGAAATAAGGTCCATGACACAGAAGCTGAGGAAGTTAATGAGCTCTCCTTGTCATATTAGATTGCTCTGGAGATGGGGGAGGCCAAGAGATGATAAGCAAGACAAGTGAAAACAAATCACTTTTGACAGACTGCTAATTATTTCATGGTTAAATATCTGAAAAGTGGCCAGCAGGTGGGTAGGTGGGGGAAAAGCTATTTACTTTTGTGCTTAATGGAAACTTCCTAAAAATGTGATTAATGGACACCTCTAAAGCAAGAAGAGAGAATTATAAAATGTTACACCTGGAAGGGATCTGAGAGATTACATAGTTCAACATTTTCATTTTATAGTTTAGGCAAGTGATATAATATGTGACAATATGATGAGATAGTTTGTTGAAGTTTGAGTCCTTACTCCTAATTGTGTGCCCTTTTATTTTACTGATGTGGAAATTTTTTATAGTTGCTAAACTAATGTGGACAATTCACTGACACTTGATCCTTATTTCATAGTACATAAGCTGGCTTCTTCATTTTACACTTTGGGAACCTGAAGCTTAAGGAAGGAAACTATTTTATTCAAAAATACAGAAATAGTTAAGGGAAAAAGCATAAACCTGGTTACTAGCTAAAAGTATTTTTTTAATTATGTAATGATTCTCTCTACAGCTAGTAGACCAGAAAAAGAAAGATAGAAGAAAAGAAAAATTTAAAAAAACATAAAATCTCTGCAACCCTTTAGATTCTTTAAGAAAACAGAATTTCTGCTTTATGACAGAAACTTTATAGCATGAACTTATGTTCATGGTCTTCCAATAGATATTGTATCTAGGGTAGATTTGGTGTGTGTGTGTGTGTGTGTGTGTGAGAGAGAGAGAGAGAGAGAGAGAGAGAGAGAGAGAGAGAGAGAGAGAGAAGGTAGAAAGGGAAAGGGAGGGAGGGAGAAAGGAGAGAAGGAGGGAGACAGAGACAGAGACACACAGAGACAGAGAAAGAAAGAGGGAGAAAAAGAGAGGGAGGAAAGGAGTAAGAGAAGGAGAGAGACAGGGGAGAAGAGAGAGGAGAGGGGAGGGAGAAAGCATTTCCTTTAAAGCAAGACATTGTGACAACTCAAAAGGAAGTTGGAGAAATCTTAATCTCTTCCTGGGTACCTGAGAAATAGATTATTAGTAGCAGAGCAATTCCAATAGAAATAGCAACCAAGGCAAATCATCTAACATTAAAAGAGTCTCTGACATAAAGACATCTGAGGAAAAGAAAAGTATTCTTGGTGTCAATCAGGGTGTATCCAGTGGAAGTGAATGTAAAAAAGCTAATGAGTAACACTACTTTAAATTTCCCAATGAGGCCACTCAACTGATGATGGTTCTTTATTGCTTACTATTCCTCCTTTTATGAGGGAATAAAGCTGCCTGCTCTATACCTGATATATATATATATATATATATGTATGTATGTATGTATTTTGAGTACCTTTTACTTTTTTTTTTTTTCATTTTTTTTCCCTCTGGAGAGAAATCTTAAATTGGAATAAAAAAACAGAACCATGCTGCAAGAACTTGTTGATGGGGGTAAGAACCAATGCAGAAGGAACTTAGTTCTCGTATAGAGAATCACATAACCCCAGGGCAATGAACTTAGGATGAATTGTGAAAATTTTAAAAAGTACAGTAATTGTCAAAGGTGTTCAGCCCCTGTGGCCTCAATGTGGCAATGTCTAGTAGCCACTATAATAAATAGTTATACAATAAAAGGTAGATTGAAAGAGGTTTCATGAATGCAGAGTTTGCTCAGTATATATATATATATATATATATATATATACACATACATACATACACACACACACGTGTGTGTGTGTATACATTTTATTTTCACAGATGAAAACTCCTTGAGAAGAGGTACATTTTATTTTTTGTCTTTATATCCATAAAAGTTGATACATTTACTTACATGGAGTAGATATGTAGTATATTATTATTTAATTAAATTCAATTGAATCAATAGCTCACAGTCAAAGATGTGATAGATTCTGAATTAGAATCTAATAGGAACATACATAAAATTCAAAATTAGAAGTGAGAAGAGACATGTATTAGGGATAAATATAAAAGGGTTACACAAATAGGCTGGTCTGGATGAAAGTAAAGCTATTATTGATCATTCTCTCTCTGTGGGGAACACTGCCTCTTTTTAAGAATCTTTAGTCTACCTGAACTGGACTGTGTATAGAGACCATGATCAAGGCCTAATTAAGAGATCATGGAGTCAGGATTTCTGGGATTCAGGTATCTCATGATCTTATCTAAGTCAGATGTTTGTTTGAGGAATGACTGTAGGTTTTATAAGGATATTTATTATCTATCAGTGTTAATAAAGCTCCTAGGAATAAGGAGATGATGGTCCTTTTTACTATGATCTTGTAATAACACATCACTAAGCCTGTTTTCAGTTAATTTGCATTTTAGAAAAAATAAAACATACAGAAGAGGTCAAACAAACTGTTTGTTGAAGAGTTTTAGGTTTTTACCCTGTGACGATTTTGAAAAAAAGAAGAGAGGTTTTTCCTAAAGAAGAAAATTTCAAGAGGGACATGATTGAAAATAACTATAAAGCTATCATATAGAAAAGGTCTCTGCATCTTTTGGATGGAGAGAGCAGAACAAGGAGGAAACAGTGAAAGTTACAGAGGCAAACACTGACTATTAAGAAGAAAAAAGCTCTTGCTGATAATTACAGCTGAAAATAGTAGACAAATTTTGACTCTATTTGGACAAATTTCTTAATAAGTATAGCTAAAAAAATGTAATGGGCCAATTTGTTACAGACAATCCCTTCTTTCTCTCTAGATATAGTCAAGCAAAGGCTGAGTGTTGATTTGTTGAGTTATTTTTAGTGGAGACTGTTTTTCAGATATGGATTTCATTAGCTATACACTGAGATACATTCTGACTCAGATTCTATAATTCATTTTGTTGCCTTCATTTTCAGCCTTGAGCTGAAAAGTCAACATTTTGCAATATTAATGTAACAGACAGAAGAGAATCACATTTAAGTTTAAATTTCTATTTGCATTCTTATCTAATTCTTCTCTTGATAATCTCTATATCAGTAAAACTGGAGGTGAGAGCCAGTCCAGTGAAGCTGAATCATAGGAAAAACATTTTGCTCTTGACCTGTTATTCATTTCCTGTCTTATATTATAAAAGCCTCTTGCAATCTAACTTCAAATTTTCAGTTTCCTTATTTCATAGATATATGTATCAAACTTTCTTTTTGCCCTAAGTTATTTAGAATAGTCAGTAACAGCTTTTCAACCAGATGACAGTATAACATCAGTCCAGTCCAAACCCAATTATCCCATCTTAAACAGAAGGAACAGCAGAAGATAGTCACAATCCAATGAGGTATGTTTTTTTTAAACCATGTTTTCATACTCTACTCAGCTCTTTATAAATGTTTTCTCTCCATGAAGTAGCCTGGCACTATTGTGCTTGTAAGTTCTTGTGTCATTTAAAAAAAAAATTCTATCAGTGAAGTATCATTGATCATTTCTAAATGCTAGAGGGATGCAAACTTCTAGCAGCTTTCATATATTTTGATTTTCTACTTTTAATTGCATATGAATTGAAGGAAAATGCACAAAATTGTAGCTATTCTGTGTAAAATAATAGGAAATAATATCTTCAAAAATAAGTTTGAGAGACAGCTACATGTAGTGGAAAGAATGTTGCATCTGAGAGTCAAGAATTGCTGAGTGCACATAGGATGCTTGCTGGGTGTGCAACCCATTCAACCTCTCAGGGCCTTATCTGTAAAATAAGTGATTAAATACAACCAATTCTAACGTCATTTTAAGTTCTAAATTTATGATTTGATGACACTGTGAAAATTTTTGCCTACACAGATGCTTTTTCTGTTCATTTCCTAGTTCAAGGATAACTTGTTTTAAATAACTTGAGCCTCCCATGTGAATACCAGGTAAGAGAGAAAAAAAATGTGATATTATTTTGGCTAATGTGAATTGTTATTAACACTCAACTACATAACATTTCATTTGTTTTATCATCTTTTGCAAGAGAGAAATGTTTACAAGGATTTATAAAAAACAAATTTAAGGCCTATCTCAACATTCATAATAATTGGTAACTTCTCTCCTTCATCAGGCCTTCTTAGTTCATGGATCAGCAAACACTTCTCCATCTGAGCTAACCCAATTATGACTGAGTTCTCTGACATCTCTCAACAGGAAATATTTTAAAAGACAGTTAAAAGTTGGGTGAAAGTGAACTTTAAGCTCTGTTCATTTCTAAACTTCAGGCAGTGCACAACAGGCAGACAAGTGACCCAGTGATATATAATCAAAAGTGGAATAGAAACTTAGCTGCTAAATCTACTAACCAACTTCAAACTCTGGCTTCAGTAATAAAAAAGAATTCCTTGGAAATGCTTCAAAACTGTGTTTTAATCAAACTGCAATGCATTTCTCTTTATACAATGAATTTAATTCATACTTTGTTAAGTAGAAAGATGCTAGAAATCAAAGATTTTAGTAAAGAAAGAAAAGACTTCAAAATAGTTTAACTGCTTCATTTTATAAGAGGGGAAACTGAGATACAGAGAAGTGAAATACTAAGGATTACATAGATAATTAAGAAGTAAAACCAAAATTCTTCCTAATTCAACTTTGTTACTTGATCAACTATACAAAATCTTCCTTCTAAAAACAATTATATACAATTCCCCCTTTATAATACAATTTCTTTAATTTTTAGCCTATTAACTCACCAGAATGTTCTTGAATGGATTCAATTACCTACTCTCCAGGTAAAATATTCTTAACAATTTATTTTTCAGAGGAGTAGAATGGATTATATGCTAAGTACAATTGATTAGCTCTTGCTTACCTCAAAAATGTTCTTGGTGTTTGAACATTCAGAACTTTCAACCTTCAAAACAATGGTGTAATTTTTGAATGACTCTTTTTTTTTTTTTTTTTTGGTTTTGTTTTGTTTTTTTATTATAGCTTTTTATTGTCAGAACATATGTATGGGTAATTTTTCAACATTGTCCCTTGCACTCACTTCTGTTCCAACTTATCCCTTCCCTCCCTCCAATCCCTCCCCTACATGGCAGGTAGTCTCATACATGTTAAACATATTAAAGTATATTATAAATGCAATATATGTGTACAAGTCCGTACACTTTGCTTGTTTAAAGAAAAATCAGATTCATAAAGGCAAAAATAACCTGGAAGAAAAACAAAAATGCAAGTAGTTCACATTCATTTCCCAGTGTTCTTTTTCTGGATTTAGCTGCTTCTGTCCATCATTGATCAATTAAAACTGAATTGGATCTTCTCATTGTCGAAGATATCCACTTCCATCATAATACATCCTCATATAGTATCGTTGTTGAAGTGTATAATGTTGTCCTGGTTCTGCTCATTTCACTTAGCATCAATTCATATAAATCTCTCCAAGCCTCTTTGTATTCGTCCTGCTAGCCATTTCTTACAGAACAATAATATTGCATAACATTCATATGCTACAGTTTACCCAACTATTCTCCAATTGATGGGCATCAATTCAATTTCTAGTTTCTAGCCAATACAAAAAGGACTGCCACAAACATTTTGGCACATACAGGTCCCTTTCCCTTCTTTAATATTTCTTTGGGATATAAGCCCAGTAGTAACAGTGCTGGATCAAAGAGTATGCACAGTTTGATAACTTTTTCAGAATAGATCCAAATTGTTCTCCAGAATGCTTGGAACCATTCACAACTCCACCAACAATGCATCAGTGTCCCACTTTCCCTGCATCCCCTCCAACATTCTTCATCATCTTTTCCTGTCATCTTAGCCAATCTGACAGTGTGTAGTGGTATCTCAGAGTTGTCTTAATTTTGTATTTCTCTGATCAATAGTGATTTGGAACACCCTTTCATATGAGTAGAAATAGTTTCAATTTCATAATCTGAAAATTGTCTTTTCATATCCTTTGACCATTTATCAATTGGAGAATGGCTTGATTATTTATAAATTAAAGTTGTTGGGTTTTAAACAGAACCAAAATCTTAGTTTTATTTGTTAATTCAACAGTTTTTTTCTTTCAATTTTATTAATCTCTCCTTATATTTTTAGAATTTCAAGTTTAGTGTTTGACTGGGGGGTTTTAATTTGCTCCTTTTCTAGCTTTTTAGTGCAAGCCCCATTCATTGACTTTCTCTTTCTCTATTTTATGCAAGTAGCCCTCCAGAGATAAAACACTTCTCCTTATTACCACTTTGGCTGCATTGTACACATTTTGCTATGATGTCTCTTTATTGTCATTTTCTTGTGTGAAATTATTATTTGTGTCTATGATTTGCTGTTTCACCCAATCATTCTTTAAGATGAGATTATTTAGTTTCCAATTACTTTTTGATCTATTATTCCCTGGCTTTTTATTGATCATAATTTTCATTGCATTGTGATCTGAAAAGGATGCATTTACTATTTCTGCCTTTCTGCATTTGAGTTTGAGGTTTTTATGTCCTAACAAATGGTCAATTGTTGTATAGATTCCATGAACTACTAAGAAGAAAGTGTATTCCTTTCTGTCTCCATTTAATTTTCTCCAAAGATGTATCATACCTAACTTTTCTAGTATGCCATTTAGTTCTTTGACTTCTTTCTTATTTATTTTGTGGTTTGATTTATCTAATTCTGAGAGTACAAGTTTGAGATCTCCCATTATTATAGTTTTGCTGTCTATTTCTTCTTGCAGCTCTCTTAACTTCTCTTTTAAGAATTTAGATGCTACACCACTTTGTGTATATATATTTAATATTGATATTGCTTTGTTATCTATGCTAACCTTTAGTAAGATATAATGCCCTTCCTTATGTCTTTTAATTAAATCAATTTTTGCTTTTGCTTGATCTGAGATCAGTATGGCTAAAGCATAGTAGATTCTGCTCCAGCCTTTTACCTTTACTCTATATGTATCACACTGCTTCAGGTGTTTCCTGTAAACAACATAATGTAGGATTCTGGCTTTTATTCCAGTCTGCTATCTACCTCTACTTTGTGGAGGAGTTTACCCCATTTACATTCATGATTAAAATTACTAATTGTGGTGAGCTTTTTCTTCTCAAAATACAGGCAGGTGATCAAAGTTCAGATCTTTTATTATCCCAATATAGCCCGGTTAACTTAGAGGCCTAACTCTCTGCTTGGTTCCAAGAGCTCTCTCCAAATGTCTTTAAATCCAAAGGTCTGGTCCTTCAGCCTCTGCCTCTGCTGTCTTCAGCCTCCAGCCAGTTCCAGTCTTCATGTCATTCCGGTGAAATCTCGACTTGTAGCGTCTTCCTCTCTCCAGAACACTTCTGCCACCAGCCAGCCAAGTGGAAAATATTCTGCCTTGCCTCGGAGAGAGGGCTTCTGGCGTAACTCTACTGAAATCTGACCGAGAGCTTCTGTCTGTTTCTTTTATCCAAGAGGGAGGAATTGTGGGATACGAGAGAGAGGGATTATGGGTTTTCTCCCATAGTGCTCTCTGGCCCAACGAGCTTCAAGGGAGGTGTGAACTCATTGAACTTAGTTCTACTTAGTACCTTGTTTCAGGTTCTGCCCAAAACATCTTCTTGTAAGATTAGATCAACTCTAATTAGTTAGCAGTTAGTAAGGATTCCAACATCTCCCCCTTTCTTTTGTTTTAAAACATAGGGGGTTTCTGAAGGGGTACACATAAATCCATCAATATGGGCCAGAACTTTGTAACAGATATACATGGTATACATAAATCCATCAATATGGGAGGCATTATACATAATTTACAAAAGCACACAGCAATATAACACAGGCTAGTGGTAATGTAACAAATAACATGAATCAACATGAAAATTTAACTACTGCAAAAGTCTCATCAACAATCTTTCATCTCAAGAAATCCAATGATTCTTGCAATTGCTTAAAATACATAAGCACATAGTAATATAACACAGGCTAGTAGTAATGTAACAACATAAATCGACCTGAAAATTTACAAATGTCCATAAGTCCTAGAAATAGTCCATAAGGAATCCATTGTCCATTAGTTCATGTGCCAGGAATCTAATAATTCCTGTAAGCTCTGAAGTACTGCAAAAGTCTCATCAACAATTTTTCATCTCAGGGAACCCAATGATTTCTGAAGATTTTAAGAGTCCTTTTGACAGTCTCATTGTCAGCCATCTGATTCTTTCTTCCACCTGTGGAAATATAAGCAGATCCTCTTCCCCAAGCAGTTAACCTATCTAATTCTCTTCTATTTACCACTTTTGGGATTTCTCCTCATCATCTGGTAATTACATTGGAGCTGTTTGCATTGGATATTGTCTTGTTGTCTTAAAAGGCCTGTATTCTTCCCAACTGTAATCCTGATTGCTTTTCTGTTGGTTGATGACATTAGAGTTCTGAATGATTCCAACAACTAATTCTATATTTCCTGCCTTCTTGTTAATCCCAGCTTATTCTTTTATCCTTTCCTTCTCCCTTATCCACCTCCCCAGTGTTAAACTTGTGAGCACAGCTTGCCTCACACAGCCCACCCTCTTTAGGATCCCTTCCTTCTTTCCCTCTAATACAATAGGTTTCCTTTGCCTCTTCCTGAGATGTTCTACCTCTACTTTACCCTTTTTCTGGAATATTTTCCTTTACATTTATAGTTCCTTTTTATATTATAACAGTAAAACCAAATTATACATGTATTCTTTATATATACTGCTAACAGAAATATAGTTTACAAGATTTCATTTTACCTTTTTATGTTTCTCTTGAGTCCTATATTTGGAGATCAAATTTTTTGTTTAGTTCTGTTTTTTTTTCTTCAGAATAGATGGAATTCACCTCTTTCACTGAATGTTCCTCTTCTTCTCTAGGAAAAAAAAAAGTGCTCATTTTGGCTGGGTAAGCTATTCTTGGATGCATACCAAGTTCCTTAGTCTTTCTGAATATCAGATTCCAAGCCCTTTGATCCTTTAATGTGGACACTACTAGATACTGAGTAATCCTTATTGTGGTTCCTCTGTATTTGAATTTTTTTTAGCTTCTTGTAGTATTTTTTTCTTGTTCTGATAGTTCTGGAATTTAGCCACAATATTTCTTGGAGTTTTGATTTTGGGATCTCTTTCAATAGGTGATTGATGAATTCTTTCAATGTCTATTTTATCTTCTGGTTCTATTACATCTGGACAGTACTCTGATGATTTCCTTAAAAAAATACTGTCTATCCCCAGTAATAAAACTTTATAAGCCTTCATAGATCAGTATCAGGCACATAGGATCAAAATTAATGGAGCAAAAGATAAAAACAACTTCTCTTACTGCTTAATGTTCCTCTTTGTGTTTTAGCCATCCTATCTACAAAATAATATTTTGTTTATTATTCAAATTACTGAGGAAAAATGGTACATTTGATATGTCCTATAGTTTTAAAGGCTATCCTCCCTCTCTCTCTCCCCCCGCCCCCCCCTCCCCAGCCCAGATTCATTCACTGAAGGTACATTTCTTTCTTCATTTGATATTATTTCTATATGAATACCTTTTTTTTTTTTTTTTTTTTACATTGGATGTTGACCTTACCAATGTGTTTTGAGGACATTCTAAAGATACTTCCTCTCTTAATTACAAGCTGCAAATGGCCTTAATTTTCCACTTTCAGTTTAAGGTAAAGAAAAAGACCTGAAATACTGAAAAAATAACAAGAAAGAACACAAGGGAATTGGATACCAGATGATCATACTAATTTATATTGAAAAAAAAGTTAAGACAAATAAGGATTCAGATGAAATGCAAGGATTAGTCTTAGTTTTCAATGTTCAAACATATTTTTTCACCAAAACTGTGTAGAATTTTGCATTTAAGGTCTATACAATTATTTTATTTAATTGCTTCTTTGTTCATTTGCTATAAAGTAAGATTGTGTGTGTGTGTGAAACAGAGACAAGCAGATACAAGAAGATAAATTTGGAGGAAGAGAGAGGAAAGGAAGCAGGACAGAAATAGAGAATGATGGAGACAGAAGGATATTACAGGGAACTAACCCATTAAAAATCATTGTATTTTAAAAGGGGATTGGAATTTAGATTATTTCTGTGCCTCCTTTTCCAGGAAAGTGCTTGAGTTTATAATGAATTTTAAATATAATGCCTACAGTTCAATATATTTCATAATACTTTTTACTAAGCCTTTTACATAAAGCTTGTAGCCATTAGATGTACCTTAGATGGAAAGAGAAGGTTTTTCTTTTCCTTAGTTAAAAAACAAAAATAAATATTCTTTGGCAATTTAAAAAAAATAGTGTCTAGGCTCTTTTTTTTTTTTTTCATCATAATTTTCAGGAAGTCCAATAATTCTCAGATTATCTCTCCTATATCTATTTTCTAGGTCTGTTGTTTTCCCAAATAGATATTTAACATTTTTAAATTTTTTTTTTTTTTTGGTTTTGCTTGACTGATTCTTGGTGTCTCCTTGAGTCATTCATTTCCATTTGTTCATGTCTGATTTTTAATGAATTTTTCTTTGTTTACTTTTGTATTTCTTTTTGTAATTTTCCAATTGAGTTTTTAAGTGAGTTGTTTTGTTCTATAGAATTTTTTTTTCATTTCATCAATTTTATTTTTTAGAGAGCTATTTTCTTTTTCAAATTCTCTAATTCTGTTTTTCAGGGTTTTGATTTCTTTACTCATTCTATCTTTAAATGAGTGGGATGATTTATCCAGACCCTCTTGCCAATCTTCCCTTTCCTTTCCCCATTTTTCTTCTAGCTCTCTTGTAAGAGTGTTTTTAATTTCTTTTATGAGAGCCTTGTGTGGTGGGGACCATATCATATTCAACTTTGGAGTTTCATCTAGAGACAATTTGTTTTTAGTCTCTTCAGGGTTTGCAGTCTACTCTCTATAAGTATAGAAGCTATCTATAATTAGAGCTCACATTAATTTTTACTCATTTTGACAAAAAAGAAACAAAGAAAACAAAAACAAACAAACAAACAAAAAACAACTGCAGTCTGCTTTTTGGGCAGTATGGTATTACCAAGCTTCATCTACAGACAACAGAAAGTAGCAGTGAAACAGCAATGGGACAGCAATGGCTGCATCTGCACAGTGGTTGTGCTCTAACAGCCTGCTAAGTCACTCCAGGTGCTGGGTAGGTGTGGCCAGGTCCCAAGAAACTCTATCTAGCCTTTGGGAATACAGTCTTTACCCCTTGTGTTTATAGCTTCTCTGTTGATATCCTGGCTTGCTGCCAGAGCAAAGCAGCTCACACTTTGGTAAATTTTTCCTTGCAAGTTGGCTGAGTCCACACCTCAGGTCTTTTCACTATGAGCTGTCTTCAGTGCTCTCACTGTCAACTTGCCTGAAGCTGCACATGGTCAACCTGTCTCTGCCCCTGAGCAAAAACAAACCTTTTCTGGTGAATTTTGAGAATATCTTCTGTAGGTAATGTGTTGTATTCCCAATATCCGGTTTTTTTTTTCAATCAACCACTAATTATGAGTCTGTTTCATGAAAGAAGTAGTATGAGGGTAAGGAAGAGTTTATATATGTGTGTATGCTTTGTATCCTGAATGACTCTTGATATTCTCAGAAGGGCAAATAGTGGGACTGATCACAGGAAATCTAAATTTTAAAAAAATAATTTAATTGATTATTTAGAAATCAGACTTATTCATAGTAGATTATTTAAAAATTGCAGTTTATCATTCTACCTCATAGAGTCAGATAAACTGCTTGCAGATGTCTTCCTGGAGTATCCAACTGTGAGAATATTTGAAAGATGTAGTTTATGAAGAATTCTCTTTTTCATTAACCTCAAAAAAATCTAAAAATTTTATTGATTGTCTCATATTATCAGCAATTTTTATTATCTTTTATTTTTTCTTCAGAATGGTCTTGCCTGACCACTGGTAAATTTTTTTTTATATTACTTATATCATAATCCAACAAGGGAAATAGGAAAATCCCTAAAATTTAGACAGAAACATCAACCAGATTGGATGAATGATACATTAAATATAATTTGTGCTGGTGGCAAAAAGGGAAGGTGTTAATTTAGAAGATACTTAAAGAGTAGGAAATGCTATAAGACAAGGAAGCTAAATTACTGACCTTATTCTGCTATAGCAATAACTACAACTACCACTAGTAACCACCAAGGAGATTGTAACAATATCAAGAAGGATTTTCAAAGCATACTTCAAATTGCAGAAATATTCTCTATAAAGATGGAGTTCCTCCTGATGCCCCTACTTGTTGGTAATTGTCTGATTTCATTAACCTAGGGGTTCTCAAACTTTTTAAATAGGGGGCCAATTCACTGTCCGTCAGACTGTTGGAGGGCTGGACTATAGTAAAAACAAAAACTATGAACAAATTCCTATGCATGCTGCATATATCTTATTTTGAAGTGAAGAAACAACGGGAACAAATACAATATTTAAAATGAAGTAAAGTTAAATCAACAAATTTACCAGTATTTCAGTGGGAACTATGGGCCTGCTTTTGGCTAATGAGATGGTCAATGTCTGGTTCCATATTTGTCACTGTTAGTCTTAACAAATAATGCAAGTATGCATCTGTTAGTCTTGATCTAGTTGGAGATTTCAAATGCTTCATTCTAGAAAAAGTCTGTTCACAGACCTAAGTGCTGCCAAAGATGGTCGCCATTTTGAGTGCATGGTTCCTGAGATGAGGATATGTCTTAGAGAGGAGAGATGCATAGAAGTTATGAAGACTGCTTGACTTCAATGCATCTTTCAGAGAGTCACAATTCTGCAGTTCAGCTAGTTCCATTTGGTAAATTGTATCCACATTTTCAATGTAAATAGAAAATGGGTTATGGAAAAGCTGTATGTCCTGTTCATGGAGATGAAGTTCTTTAAATTTAAATTGGAACTCCTTTTGCAATTTTTCCAGTGAATCCATATATGTTTTGTTTGGGAATGTAATCAGTGGTTTTTCCACTAACAGATTTTGAGTTGTGGGGAGATGGCAGAAGTTTTCCTCTTTCACTTGTTTGATGAGGAGGCCTAATTTTACTTCAAATGCTTTGACATGTGATTGCATATCACAGATGAACTTCCCCTTTCCTTGAAGCTGCATATTGAAATTGCTGAGTAGCTCTGTTACATCTGTCAGAAAGGCAAGGTGCCATTTCCATTCTGCATCATTGAGTTCTGGTACTTCTTTGTTTTTTGAAAGCAGAAAAGTTGTAATTTGTGGAAGTGAGTCATAGAAACATTTCAAAACTCTCCCTCAATTCAGCCAATGGACTTCATCTTCATACTCAACATTTAGCTCAGACAGAAATTCCTGAAATTGTCTGTGATTTAGTGCATTAGCTCTAATGAAGTTAACACAAGATACCACAATTTTCATAACAGAGTCCCACTTCAGTGATTTACTACACAGCACTTGTTGGTGGATGAGACAGTGTATGGCTATTGGATGAGAATAGTTGTTTGTCTATCTCTTGGTTAATGTGAGCAATTACTCCCTTCTTAGATCCCCCCATGCTAGGAGTACCATCAGTTGTCACACTGGCTAGTTTAACCCAGTCCAGCTCCAAACCATTCATGATTTGGCAAACTTTTTCATAGATATCCTCTCCTGTAATTGTTCTTTTGATGCTTTGCAGTGCAGCAAGCTCTTCTATGACTTCAAAATAATCATTATTCCCACGAATAAAAATTAGAAGTTGTGCAGAATCACGAACATCATTGTTTTCATTGAGTGCTAAGGAAAAATATGAAATTTTTTAATGGAGTTTTGCAAATGCTGATGCAGATTCTCTCCCATTTCTTCAATCCTCCTTGTAATTGTAGGTCTTGAAAGACTCACTGTACTAAATAAATTGGCCTTCTCTGGACACATCTCTTTGGCAACAGAAAGAAGGCATTCTTTAACAAATTTACCCTCCATGAATGCCAGTGTGTGGTATTAGCTTGGCAACTTGAAAACTTGCTTGCAGTGATGAAATTTTAGCTGCTCTTGCTTCACAAAAGTATTTTCTGAGTTGTCAATGTTTTTTTCAGTTTTAATATTTTATCTTTTCTCACTTCTCCAACCAAACAATCTTATTTATATTTATGTTGAGTTTCATTGTGTCAACGCAAATTATATTCTTTGAACACAGAATATAGTGTCTGGCATATCAGACATACAGCTCTTTCCTTGTACTGCATGAAAAAGTAACCATAAATCTACTATTCTTTGAATATCTTACACTCTAAGTCAATTTTTCTTTTTCTTGACATCATTATTTCCTAGGGATTCCAAATTGCTATTAGTAAAATATTAATATATAAATATATCAATATATATATATCAATATATATACCTCTCTCTCTCTCTCTCTCCCCAAATTGCTATTAGTAAAATATTAATATATAAATATATCAATATATATATATCAATATATATGCCTCTCTCTCTCTCTCTCTCTCTCTCTCTCTCTCTGTATATATATATACACAGTGCTACAAAAACAATATACCAGCAATAACTTTGCCCACACAGAGACATACAGACTGTAATGCCCAACTTCCTCCAAGCTGCCTCTGTGCTGTGATGCCTCTGTTTCCCACACTCTCTCTCCAACTATTCGCGCTCCTGCTTCCAATCTTCACTGCTGCAGTGAATTCCCCCTGCAGTGGCCATGACATGCACAGCATGCACTGTATATCCCCCACGCCTGTCTGTTGTGGTGGCTGCCGCTACTGTACAAAGCTGCAGGCCATCAGTTCTCCATCTTCTGCATCTCTCTCCCTTCCCCACACCACACACTCCGGCCTGAGAACTCACCTCACCTCGCTATCTCCTCACACTCTGTCTCTGCTGCCTCAGCCCAGTGCCTGAAGTGTGCATTGCTAATGGGAGTTTAGGTCGAACATCACTTCCAGTCTGATTTTGCCATAACCCAGCAGACCGCATAAATGTCTTCAGCAGGCCATAGTGTAAAGACCCCTGCATTAACCCAACAAAACTGGAAAGTGGCCTACGTGAAATTCTTCATCTCTAGAAGAGTGTGACTTCAAAATACATTAAGAAAAGTCAAATGAAGAGTGAAAACTCTACAGATTATGAGATACATTAAGATTAATAATTCATAAATTGAAACTATTTCTACTCATATGAAAAAGTGTTTCAAATCATCATTGATCAGAGAAATGCAAATAAAGACAACTCTGAGATATCACTACACACCTCTCAGATTGGCTAAAATGACAGGAAAAACTAATGATGAATGTCAGAGGAGATGTGGGAAAACTGGGACACTGATGCATTGTTGGTGGAGTGGATCCAACCATTCTGGAGAACAAATTGAAACTATGTTCAAAAAGTTATAAACTGTGCATAGCGCTTGATATAGCAGTGTCACTATTGGGCTTATATCTCAAAGAGATCTTAAAGAAGGGAAAGGGACCCACATGTATAAAAATGTTTGTGGCAACCCTTTTCATAATGGCTAGAAATTGGAAATTGGAAGGATGCCCATCAAGTGGAGAATGGCTGAGCAAATTGTGATATATATGTGTGTGTGTATATGTATATATATACAAAGAGAGATCTATATCTATATCTATCTTATCTATCTATCTATCTATCTATCTATTATGGAATATCATTGTTCTGTAAGAAATGACCAGCAGGATGAATACAGAGAGTCTTGGAGAGACTGACATGAACTAATGCTGAGTGAAATGAGCAGAACCAGGAGATCATTATACACTTCAACAACAATACTATATGAGGATCAATTCTGATGGCCACTTCAGCCAATTCTGATGGCAATTCCAATGGCCACTTTGGCTCTCTTCAACAATGAGAGGATCTAAATCAGTTCCAATTGATCAGTAATGAACAGAACCAGCTACATCCAGTGAAATAACACTGGGAAATGATGTGGACCACAACATAGCATTTACATTCTTTCTGTTATTGTTTGCTTGCATTTTTGCTTTTCTTCCCAGGTTATTTTTACCTTCTTTTTAATGTGATTTTCCTTGTGCAACAAGATAACTGTATAAATATGTATACACATATTGTATTTAAAATATACTTTAACATATTTTTTAAAAGATTAAGAATTCATAGATCATACACATTAGTATATGTATTTTGGAAATATACTGAGCATGTATAATGAAATAATCATGTCATAGAGGAAAAGGCAGAAAATACACTGGATTATTATTTTTTTATTTTGTGTAATTCATATAATAAATTCTTCCTGAAACAAAGGCTCAATTTTTAAATGCAGTATCTTTCATTTATATTGTCTAATATTGAGTCCTGGACATTGAGGTAACCAAGGAACTGAAACTGAGCATCAATTGAATTGGAACAAAAATAGTCATGGTAGAAATTTGGTTATAAAGATGTACAAATGTGAGATTTCACAGAATTATTGCTTAGAATATAATCAGATAACTATATGACAGTCACAAACATGGATTAATCATGCATCGAGAATTTGGAATAACCAAAAGAAGGCTGAATTCCCCACTAGTACTTAATGAATACTAGGAGCAATTAAAAGAGGAACCTGCCTAGTATATTGTGGTGACTTCTTATAATAGATTTACAGATAATTGTGGTCGTTAATCACAAAAGGTAGATAGCCATGCACAAATTCAGATCAGTGTCTTTGAAAGAAATAACTTCAATGAGATTACAAATCTACTAATATATTGGGATTATTTTTAAAGCAGAATTTCATTGTCCCTTTGGGGATTTTCTTCAAATATTTGAGTATATATTTTAGGGAAAAGATATAAAATAAATTAGGTTTCACAGGAATATTTCTGGAATATTTCTCTTCCATGAACAAATAATTTTATCAGGCACAGCATCTATTTTTGATTACCAAATAATATATATTTTTGATTATTCTATTTCTATTGCTCATTTTTGTGACTTCCACTATGTAGAGAATTAGCCTGATGCAAAAATTTACTGTAGGTTCTAATGGAAATTTATTTTTAATCCATAATTTCGTATTTTTGTGTGAAGCAACAAGAGTTTAAGGCCCATAACTATGGTTAAACAGTACATTTACAACATAAGAGCTGAATCTAGATATTTCTAAGTCCAAGATAGGCCTTTTATCCAGTATAATATTTCATTCTCCATTTATTAAGAAATCATTTCTAAATGAAATAGAATAGATATATATCCTTTTGTAAAAAAAATAATTTTGACACATTATTTTATGAGTCATATTTGACACATTATTTTATGAATCATTTTGGGAGAGAAAAATCAAAGAAAAAGGGGAAATCTATGGGACAGATAAAAACATAGAAAAAAAGAAGTGAACATAGCACATGCTGATTTACATTTAGCCTCCTTACTTCTTTATCTGATTCAGATAACATTTTCTAACCAAAGTCTATAGGGATTGCTTTGAATCACTGAACCACTGAGAAGAACCAAATCTTTCATAGTTGATCATTGCACATTCTTGCTGTTAATGTGTCCTGGTTCTGTTTGTTTCACTGAGCATCAATTCATGTTAATCTTTTCAGGCCTTTCTAAAATCAGGTTGTTCATCATTTTCTTATAGAATGATTATATTCTGTTATTTTCATATACCACAATTTGTTAAACAATTCCTTAATTGATGGGCATATTTCCCATTCTTTTTTTCAATTCTTTGTTACTACAAAAAGCTGCTATAAACATTTTTGCACATAAGGCCCTTTTTCTCTACTTTATGATTTTCTTGGCAATGCTGGGTCAAAGGGTATACACAGTTTGATAGCCATTTGGGCACAGTTTCAGATTGCTCTGAAGAATGATTGGATCATTTCATAACTCCATCAACAATACATTAGTGCCTTAGTTTTCCCACATCTCCTCCTGTGATGACTGCGTATTTTAAAATCAGCTGGAGTAAGGAATTCAGGTTAAGGGAAAATCTTCAATCTTTATTCTCAGGAGAGGTGAAGAAGGATCGGAGGTGAAGGGGGATGGAGCTAGAAATGTGTGCAGCTGCTACAAGAAGCCAGCCAGCAGTCCCTCCCTGCCTCTCAGCCTCCACCCACCAAAATCATCATTTCCTATACAACACATCAGGGCTTGAACCAAAGAGTGGGCAGGGGCCATTCTTTCTCCAAGCATATATATTAATAGAGTATGATCCAATCACTATTTAACCTCACGTGCTTGGGACCTCAGTGCATCAACTCGAGCTTCAGCCCATTACATCCTCCAACATTGATCATTATATTTTCCTGTCATCTTAGCTAATCTGAAAGGTGTGAGATGGTATTTCAGAGTTGTTTTAACTTGCATTTCTCTCATCAATAGTGATTTAGAACACTTTTTAAATTATTGTAAATGGCCTTAATTTCATCATCTGAAAATTGTCTTCTCTTATACTTTGAACATTTATTAACTGGGGAATGAATTGCATTCTTATAAATTTGACAGTTCTTGATTTATTTCAGAAATGAGACCTTTATCAGAAATACTGTCTATAAAGATTTTCCCCCAGCTTTATACTTCTCTTTTTAATACTGTTTTTGTTGGTTTTGTTTGTGCAAAATCTTTTTTAGTTTAACATAATCAAAGCTGTCCATTATACCTTTCAAATGTTCTTTAGTTCTTCCTTGGTCATAAATTATTTCCTTCTCCAAAGATATAATAGTTAAATTATCCCTTGTTCTCCTAATTTGTTTAGGGTATCACCCTTTATGCCCAAATCATGTACCCATTTTGATCTGACTTTGGTATGGGATGTGGGATATAGGTCTCTGCTGAGTTTCTGACATAATATTTTCCAGTTTTCCCAGCAAATTTTGGCAAGTAGTGAATTCTTATTCCAAAAACTGGAGTAAGGAGATTAATCAAATATTAGATTGCTATAAGCCTTGATTATTGTGCTATGTATATCTAATCTATTCCACTGATCCAATACCAAATGTTTTAAATGACTGCTGCTTTATAATACAGTTTTAGATTTCTTACTAAGCCATCATCCTTAATCCCCTTAATATTCTTGACATTTTGTTCTTCCAGATAAATTTTGTTGTTATTTTTTCTAATTCTATAAAATAATGTTTTGGCAATTTGATTGATATGACATTGAACAAGTTGAACAATTTAGCCAAAGTTGTCATTTTTATATTAGTTCTGCCATTTTTCCAATTATGTAGATCTGATTTTATTTGTATGAGAAGTGTTTTGTAATTGTGCTCATATAGTTCTTGGGTTTGCTTGGCAGGTAATTCCCAAAGTATTTTATTTTTGTCTACAGTAATTTTAAATGGAATCTCTGTATCTCTTGTTGATGGGCTTTCTTAGTAGAAACAGATCATTTGTGTGTGTTTATTTTATATCCTGCAATTTTGCTAAAGATATTTCAGGTAGGTTTTTGGATGATTTTCTCAGATTCTATAAGTATATCATCATATCATCTATATGTGATAGCATCATCTCTTCATTGCCTATTCTAATTCCTTTAACTTCTTTTTCTTTTCTTATTGCTAAACCAGCATTTCTATTATAATGTTGAATAACAATATTGATAATAGGCATTTTTCTTTCACCCCTGATCTTATTGGTAATGTGTCCATCTTCTCTCCATTATAAATAATGATTGCTGGCGTTTTTAGATAAATACTGCTTAATATTTTAAGGAAAGCTCTCTTTATCCCTGTGCTCTTTAGTGTTTTTAATAGGAATGGGGCTGTATTTTGTGAAAAGTTTTTTTTCTTGCATCTATTGAGATTATCATATTATTTTTTGTTGATTTTGGATAGCTATACTTCTGAGCAAGATATCTCACATATAATGTTTAAATATTTGACTATATTTTAAAGATAGTTTAAAAGGAATGGTTACACTTTATAGGCAGATATTTTACTTAGCCTGTTTTCAAGTCATTTATCCTTTATTTGTTGGGGAAATATTAACAACTGGAAACTCTTACACAATGGAAATTTTAATTTACTCAATATGCAAACTTCTTGAGGGCTTGAAATGTTTTAACTTTTTTTTTGTCTTTATATTCTCAGTGCCCTAATTTAGTATCTCACACATTTTAGATTTTAATATAGTTCCTGTTCAATTGAATCAAATTTATAGAGGTGGCAGGATAGTCATGGATATATGACTATGGAGTGGATGAAATATGTGTGTGTGCATTAAACCTATATGTATATACATACATATATGTGTATATAATATTGTATAGGTCTGTACATATACATGTATAAATTTACACATATATGTAATATGTAACATAGAATCTTGTGTAATATACACAATATATAGTATATTGAACAATGAATACATATATATGCATGTTTCTATTTGAAACATACATACACATAATATTTTTGAAAACTTCATCTTCAATATCTTTACAAGAATCCTGTGAAACAAATAGTAAATTTATTAACCTCATTTTAATATGAGGAAATTGATGCATAGGTGGATTAAATTATTTGCTCAGGATAATAGCTAGCAGAGCAACAAGTTTCCTTTCCTAATTCTCTGATGATAATTTCAATGTTCTTTTCAGCCTGCCTATTATGATGAAGGCACTGTTGGATAGTCAAAAACACAAAAGAACAGGCAGAAACAGAATGCATGATATAAGACAAGTCACAATGAGATTTAGTCAGATATTCTTATGTGCCACACATTTTGCTAAATTCTGGACATATAAATACAAGCAAAGAGAAAGGGAGTACCTGCCCTTAAGTAGCTTAAATAATAACAGGAAAGACAACACACAAAGGCAAGCTGAACTGGGGAAGAAGATGATACCTGGCCTATGAGAATGATTGTAAAGTCAAAAGAAGTGTAGTCTGGTGAGAAATGAAGAAATGCTTAGCTTGTGTGCTATTCTTAAATAGATATTCTAGGAAGAATGTCTCCACCCTTTTTTAAAGAGAGATTTTAGCATTTAGGAAATCCTTTGGTTTCCTACCAATCAAGATTCCTTGTGAAACTTAGTTAATGAAAGACATTGTGCTCTGAATGGAATCCCATAGCAATGGTTTTTCTTTGATGGGAAGCCCGTTGTATAATACCATTTTGTGTCTTTAAGGGATCATTCCATTTTCTTCTGGGGACTAGATATTTTTTAATCAATATGTTATCAAGTTAAATTATCTTTGTCCATTTAGAAGTAGGTTCTTTTGAAAAAATGAAGTTAAGTTTAATTACACAATTATTTTTCATTCTCAAAGAGTCCTCTTCATCCTATGTATATGAGTTCCACTTAAAGTAGTGGGGATTGTGCTGTTTTGTTTCTTTCAGGAGTTCAGGATGCTGTAGATGCCTGATCATTGTTCTCAGACAGAGGTCTCTCAGTATTTTATCTCCTATAGAGTTTGTTTTTGCCTAAAAATGAAGGAGCTAGACTGTGATTAGGAGGTCCCTTCCAGGAAGCAGAGGATTCCCCAGAAGCTGAGCCACAGGAGCAAAAGGAATGAAAGCACAGCTGAAGAAGGTATAAAATTGAAAAATTATGCTAAAGCACAGGAGCTAGGGACAGAACCATGAAACTGTTCTGGTTACACTCCTATGATTCAACTACCTGTAATACTATTATAGGAAGTTTTGGCACAATGAATAAAACACTGGACCTGAAGTTGATTCAAATCTGACCTCACAAGCTTTGGGACCCTGGTAAAGTCACCTCACTAATGTCTGCCACAGTTTCTTATATATATATATATAGTCAAAGCTATGATTCCTTATTTCTGTCTTTTTTTAGACTTTCTAGCTTTTCTTGATAATTCCATCTGGATTACAGAGGTCTTTTTTTTCTATTTCTTAAAATTTTGTTGCTTTTATTTTACCTTGTCCCTTAAGCTAGTAAGTGTGATGAACCCCATTAACTGTTGTGCTAATCTGTGCATCATTGCTAAATGCAGTGGAAAGGGAATCACTGGGAGAAATTAAATCCTGAGAGAGAGACAGGGCATTTTTAAAGAGTGTGTATATTTGCCAGCAAACTTCTTTTGGGGAGTTTAGGATTGAAGGACTTATTTGTTTTTACTGTTTCTCTGCACACACACATGCACACACACACACACACACACACAAACTTAAAATCTTTCCCTTTTTATATTAAAAAAATGACTGGGAATGTTTGCCTTTCTTCCCTCCCTTCCCCCTAGGGGCTCTGTTGGATAATAGTCAGTTATGTTTAACTGAAAAATCAAGGGAGAAGCTGAAGAAATAGTCCTCCTCCACAGAGTGGAGGGCAAGCAAAAGGGAGTTATAACATCCACTCTGTGGCACAGCATAATATCAAATTTCTGTGAGGGTGGAACAATTTTAGTGAATTTTGCTTGACATGGAATGCAGCCAACTGCATAGAGTTAAGTATGTAGAATCAATAAACATCTTTTATTTTTTAAGTAAGATAACTCATCTCCCAGGCTAAAAAGTCTGAATTCAATTTAACTGAATATCTATTTAATCTGAATTTATCAAATAAGTGGGCAACATTCTTTTTATCCATTAAAAACATGGAACTATTCTTCAATACCACAAGAAATATAAAAGAAATAATCCCCTGGGAATTTTTAGCTTTTAATCTTAGGTAACTAGAAAGGGTACTCAATAATTAGAATAGTTAGGAACAAGAGGTGGTTTAAGGGAAAGCCATAAGTGTGGATTTCAATAGGTACTAAAGCTTTATACAAGCTGAGGGTCATGGTGGAACATCTGAATTATATGAATAGTTAATGAGGAAGACATGGTTTTGTAGCCTAAGTGGAAGGTAAGAAATGAATCTACACAGCTAGAACATTTTCATAGAAGTGATGCTTGAAATTTTGAGAACAGTTGAGATTTTTAAGGACAGAATTGACACTTAGCTTTGGAAAAACCATAGAATCTAAGTATTGAAGGGGGAATTAAATTAAATTCCCCTTGCATCATCCCTTTGATTGGTTTAATTTAAGTCTTTGCTTGAACACTTCTGGTAACAGAGAACTCACTTCTCTACATGACATAAGCATTCTGTTTTTGAATGTTTCTAATTTGCAGATATTCATTCTTCTACTAAACTAAAATCCTTGTGTTCTCCCAATTAAAGAGTAATTAAAAACTCAGAAAGAGCATTAAAGACTACACATACTGGTGTTCAGTATCAGATTTGGAAGCTGGCATAATTTATATCCTGTTATTATTATAATTTATGTCCTGATAAGATCTAATATAATCATAGTCAAACTCTTTAAAGACTGATCCTTAATCTCTCTTTTAGAGTCCTAGTCTCAAAAATATTAAAATTATTTGCAATTCTATTAAATTATGATGCTTGAAAAACTTGTTATTTTTTGTTCTGCTTCTTTTGCCATCATTGTGATAATTTAGATGTCAACTTTTAATCTTTATAATGTTCTGTTTTCCTTTAGGTTCTGATGATGATGCTTCCTACTGATTTGAGGGTAAAGCAACCTCAATTGTATATGTGAATGAAAAGATGACATATAATAAAAAAGAGTTAATCAATCAGTATGGATTGAATAAATGCCTGTTATGTGACAGGCATTTTTCACAAAGTACTGGAGAATACAGAGAGAACAACAAAAAAACTTTGGGCTTAAGAATATTGCATTCAAACATGCAGAAAACATATATGTACTTATAAAACATGGAAAAACAAATACACATTATTAATAGGGGGAAAGGCACTAGAGTTAAGAGGACAAGGAATGACCTCATATATAATATGCTGTTTGAATTTCCAGTAGGTGTATTTGAGATGATAATTCACTTTTAGAATGAACAACTTGCAGTATGAAAGCACAGAGATGAAAAAATAGAGTGTTCTGTTCAAGGAATATAGAGAAAGCCAAGTGTGTTGAACAAAAGCATACAAGAAGGGATGATGATGTATAAGAATTCTAGAAAATAAAATTTTTTATTTAATTCTATAGATTAAAAAAAGAAACTACTACAACTTTGGGGGAAAGTAAACCTTAGGAAAATGATGGCTATTGAAAGTAAATGGGGCAGAGAAGAGAGAACTTTGAGAAAGAAAAATTGAATTAGAACAGTCTAGGACAGAGATGAAGTAAACTAGGGTGAAAGTTTTATGAGCAGAGACAAATGGACACAAAGGAAGGAGAAATGATGGAAAGAAAAACAATAATACATCAAACCATATTTGTAAATATGTGAGATAAGTGAAAATGAGAACTCAAGATTAATACCAAGATTCTGAACCCAGATTACAGGAAGATCAAAAATTTATAAAAAAAGAAAATTAATTCTCTTTTAAATTATTGAGCATGAGATATCAATAATACACATGACTTAAAATGACCCAAAATAACTTATTATATGGAACTAGAACTCAAGAAAGAGACTTGGATTAGATTTATAGATCTAGGAGTCTTTGGAATAGAGAACTGATAATTAGGAAGAGCTGCTAGATGCAGGATGAAAAATTTATATCTGTTTCATCTATATCTAAACTTATCCCTTTGAAATCACAATTTTTTTTTATCATAGGTTCATTACAAAACAGGTTGACATGAGAAATTTTATTTTATTTTTGTTTTTTTCATATTTTTATTTACAAAGCATATGCATGGGTAATTTTTCCTACACTGACCCTTGCAAATCCTTCTGCTCCAAATTTTCCCCTCCTTCCCCTTACCCCCCCTCTTCTAGCTGGAAGGTAGTCTAATAAATGTTAAATATGTTGAAATACATGTTAAATCCAATATATATATATATATATAGCTATATAGCTATATAGCTATATCTCTATCTCTATATCTATATCTATCTATCTATCTATCTATCTATCTATCTATCTATCTATCTATATATATATATATATATATATAGAGAGAGAGAGAGAGAGAGAGAGAGAGAGTTATCTTGCACAAGAAAAATCAGATCAAGAAGGAAGGAAAAGAAAAACTGAGAAAGAAAACAAATGCAAGTAAATAACAAAAGAGAGAGTGAGAATGCTATGTTGTAATCCACACTGTGTTTCCAAGGTTCTCTCTCTGGGTGTAGATGGCTCTCTTATTCAATGAACAAGTGCAACTAATTCGAATCCTCTCATTGTTGAAGAATTGATTGTTATATAGTCTTGTTGATGAGTACAATGATCTCCTAATTCTGCTCATTTCACTTAGCATCAGTTCATGTAAGTCTCTCCAGGCCTCTCTGAAATCATCCTGCTGGTCGTTTCTTATAGAACAATAGTATTTCATAGCATTCATATACCATAACTTATTCAGCCATTTTCCAATTGATCGGCATCCATTCAGTTTCCTGCAAACATTTTGGCACAAACAGGTCCCTTTCCCTCCTTTAAGATCTCTTTGGGATATAAACCCAGTAGAAACACTGTAGGATCAAAGGGTATGCACAGTTTGATAAATTTTTGAGCATAGTTCCAAATTGTTCTCCAGAATGGTTGGATCTGTTCACAATTCCACCAACAATGCATCAGTGTCCCAGTTTTCCCACATCCCCTCTAACATTTGCTTTTATCTTCTCCTGTCATCTTAGCCAGGCTGACAGGTATATATTGGTATCACACAGTTGCCTTAATTTGAAATTCTCTCATCAATAGTTATTTGGAACAACTTTTCATGTGATTACAAATAATTCCAATTTTTTTATTTGAAAACTGTCTTTATATTCTTTGACCATTTATTTACTGGAGAATGGCTTGAACAATTACCCGTGTTTCCCTGATAATAAGACACTGTCTTATTATTTTTTTGGACAGAAAAACACCAGAGGGCTTATTTTCAGGGGAGGGCTTATTTTAATGAACATTTACAGCAATTTTAATAAACAGGTATACGTGAACAAAAAAAAAAGTACTTTTATTCAATAATTATCATGTCATCTTCTTCAACAAACATCGTCATAAGTGTCCATACCCTGAATTCCATCCTGGATGTCTTGCGTCTCTATTTCCTTCAGAAGAAGTGGACCCGATCTGTCATGTCCAGCAATATAGCTCTCTTTAAATGAACATGTCTTGTCCAGGTAACCTGCTCATAGTGCCTTGGTGACACAGCTGTCAGTAATTTTATCCCATGACTTCTTCACCCAAGTCACGACTTCTTGCAGACAGGGCTTCACAAAGTTTCCACGCTGATTTCTTTCCATTCTATTTTCAATGTAGTCATTGACTTCCATGCCCTAATGGTCCTTGAATGGCTTGTTTATTGCAATATCAAGGGTCTGGAGATAGGCAGTCATTCCTGCAGGAATCATTACTTGATCTATTCTTCTCTCTGCAAGGAAGTTCTTCATTTCTTTAGCGCGGTGAGTGCTGGCTGAGTTCTTCTTTTATTCTCCATCATGCCCCCTTAGTTCTTCTTTTATCCTCCATCATGCCCCCTTACTCCCACTTACATACTGGGTTTTTATGTTGTCCTGCCTCAGCTCTCCTCTGCGGCACTGCTCTCAATGGCGCAAGCAAGCAAATCACTGGGGAAGAATAGGATGACGCACTCACTGCTGCAGCTCTGATTGGATGCAGCTCAGAGAGTGGCATGCATTTCACCCGGGGGTGGGGGAGGGAACAGTGCATACAGAGAGTACTGCAATGTAGTGTGTAGCGCAGGGGGTCACCTTCACTACAGTAGCAATCTCAATAGGGCTTATTTTTGGGGGAGGGCTTATTATCGGGGAAACACAGTATAAACTGGATTCAATGTTCTATATATTTTTGAAATGAGGCCTTTATCAGAACCTTTGACTGTAAAAATGTTTTCCCAGTTCATTGCTTCCCTTCTAATCTTTTCTGCATTAGTTTTGTTTGTACAAAAACTTTTAAACTTGATATAATCAAAATTATCTATTTTATAATCAATAATGATCTCTAGTTCTTCTTTGGTCACAAATTCCTTCCTCCTCCACAAATCTGAGAGGCAAACTATATTATGTTCTTCTAATTTGTATATAGTATCATTCTTTATGTCTAGATAATGAAACCATTTCGACTTCTCTGGATATAGGATGCTAGATGTGAGTCTATGCCTACTTTCTAAATACTAGTTTCCAATTTTTCCAGCAGTTTTTGTCAAATAGTGAATTCTTATCTCCAAAGCTGGAGACTTTAGGTTTGTGAAATACTAGATTATTAAAGTTATTGGCTGTTTTGTTCTGCAAATGTAATCTATTCCACTGATCAACTTCTCTATTTCCTAGCCAGTACCAAATGATTTTGATAACTGTTGCTTTATAATATAGTTTTAGATCTGGTGCAGCTGGGCCACATGCATTTTCATTTTTCTTCATTTATTCCTTTGAAATTCTTGACTTTTTGTTCTTCCAGATGAATTATGTTGTTATTTTTTCTAGGTCAGTAAAATAGTTTCTTGGGAGTTTGATTGGTATACCACTAAATAAATAGATTAGTTTAGGGAGAATTGTTATCTTTATTATATTTGCTTGACCTATCCAAGAGCACTTGATATTTTTCTAATTGCTTAGATTTAATTTTTTTTGTGTGGAAAGTGTTTTGTAGTTTTGCTCATATAGTTCTTGACTTTCCCTTGGCAGATAGATTTTATACTATTGACAGTTATTTGAAATGGAATTTCTCTTTGCATCTCTTACTGTTGGATTTTATTAGTGATATAAAATAATGCTGATTTATGTGAATTTATTTTATATCCTGAAATTTTGTTGAAGTTGTGCATTATTTCTAATAGTTTTTTTTTTTTTTTTTTTTTTTTTAGTTTCTAATAGTTCTAATAGTTTCTAATAGTTCTAGGGTTCTCTAGGTATACCATCATATCATCTGCAAAGAGTGATAATTTGGTTTCCTCAGTAACTACTCTAATTCCTTTAATCTATTTTTTTTCTTCTCTTATTGCCAAAGCTGGTATATCTAATGCAATATTGAATAGTAATGATGAGAGTGGGCAACCTTGTTCCACCCCTGATCTTATTGGCAATGCTTCCAGTTTATCCCCATTACAACTGATGCTTGCTGATGGTTTTAAATAGATATGACTGACTGTTTTAATGAAAAGTCCATTTATCCCTGTACTCTCTAGTGTTTTTAGTAGGAATGGATTTTAGATTTAGATCAAATGCTTTTTCTGCATCTATTAAGATAATCATATGATTTTTGTTAATTTGGTTATTGATATAGTCAATTATGTTAATAGTTTTCCTAGCATTGAACCAGCTCCACATTCCTGGTATAAATTCTACTTTGTGGTGGTGTTTTATTCTGAGGCTGATTTTCTGTAATCTCTTTGCTAATATTTTATTTAAGATGTTTGCATCAATATTCATGAGGGAGAGTGGTCTATAATTTTCTTTCTCTGTTTTCATCCTACCTGGTTTAGGTATTAGTACCATATCTGTTTCATAAAAGGAATTTGATAGGAGTCCTATATTCCCTATTTTTTCAAATTGTTTATATAGTATTGGAGTTTATTATTCTTTAAATGTTTGGTAGAATTCACAGGTAAATCCATCTAGTCCTGGGTTTTTTTTTTTTTTTTCTTAGGGAGTTGATTAATTGCTTGTTCTATTTCTTTTTCCAAAATGAGACTATTTAATTTACTTCCTCTTTTGTTAATCTGGGCAATTTATATTTTCGTAGGTGTTCTCCCATTTCACTTAGGTTATGAAATGTATTGGTATAAAGTTGGGCAAAATAACTTAATTATTGCTTTAATTTCCTCTTCTTTGATGGAAAATTCTCCCTTTTCATTTTTAAAATTTTGATTTTCCTCTTTCTCTTTTTTAATCAAATTACCTAAAGGTTTACTATTTTGTTGTTTTTTTCATAAAACCAACTCTTAGTTTTATTTATTAATTCAATTTTTTTTTGTTTCAATTTTATTCTCCTTTTGTTTTTAGAATTTCAATTTTGGCATTTGATTGGGGTTTTTAATTTGCGCTTTTTCTAGCTTTTTTAGTTTCAAGCACAATTCATTGATATTTTCTTTCTCTATTTTATGCAAGTAAGCATCTAGAGATATAAAATTCCTCCTTATAAATGCTTTGACTCTATCCCACATTGTTATTATCTTGGATGAAAATATGGCATTATTGATTGTATCTATGATTCACTGTTTCACTCATTCATGATGAGATTATCTAGTTTCCAATTACTTTTTTGATCTATTTTCTACTGGGCTTTTATTGAATGTAATTTTTATTGCATCATGATATAAAAAATGCATTAACTATATCCTTCTTTTTGAATTTGATTTTGAGGTCCTTTAAAATGTGGTCAAAATTTTTAATAGGTTTCATGAACTGCCAAGAAGAAAATGTATTCCTTTCTGTCTCCATTCAATTTTCTCCAAAGATCTATCATATCTAGTTGTTCTACTATTCTATTTACCTCTTTAATTTCTTTTTTTTTTTTTATTTAGTTTGTGATTTGATTTATCTAGTTCTGAGAGAGTAAGGTTGAGATCTCTCACTATTATAGTTTTGCTATTTATTTCTTCTTGCAACTCTCTTAACTTTTCCTTTAGGAATTTAGATGCTAGGCTACTTGGTGCCTTTATATTTAATATTGATATTGCTTTATTATCTATGGTACCCTTTAGCAAGATATAGTTTCCTTCCTTACCTTTTTTAATTAAATCATGTTTTGCTTTTGCTTGATCTGATATCAAGATGGCTACTCCTGCTTTTATTTACTTCACCTGAAGCATAATAGATTCTGCTTCAGCCTTTTGCCTTTATTCTGTATGTATTGTTCCACTTTAAATGTGTTTCTGGTAAACAATATATTGTAGGATTCTGACTTTTGATCCAGTCTACTATCTGTTTATGTTTTATGGGAAAGTTCACTCCATCCACATTTAAAGCTACAAATTCTGTATTTCCTTCCTTCTTATTAACCCCAAAATATACTTTTTATTTCCTTTTCCCCTTTTCCTGCTCCCCATTGTTTTACTTATTAGCACTACTTGCCTCAAGCAGTCCTCCCCTTTTAAAGACCCTTCCCTTTTCTTATATATTTGCCCTACTATTTCTGTTTTCTCTTCTATTTAGCCTACGCCTTCCCTTTTTGTCTTTCCCCTCCCACTTTTCTTTGAGGTAAGAGAAGTTTCTTCGTGAAACCAAATATATTTAATATTCTTTTTTGAGCCAAATCTGATGAAAGTAAGATTTACACAACATTCATTACCTTCCCTTATTTCCCTCAATTATAATATGTTTTCTTTGTCTCTTCCTGAAATGTAATTTCCCTCATTTTACCTCTACTTTCCCCTTTTTTCTGTTACAATCCCCTTTCCACCTTTAGTTTCTTTTTTATATTATATCAGTAAAATCAGATTATACATGTATTCTCTACATATAGCCATAACAGAAATAGTTCTTACCTTTTTATGCTTCTTTTGAGTCCTATATTTGGAGGTAAAATTTTTTGTTTAGCTCTGGTCTTTTCATCAAAAATAAATGCAATTCATCAATTTCATTGCATGTCCATCTTCTTATCTGAAAGAAAATGCTCAGTTTAGCAGGATGATTTATTCTTGGCTGCATTCCAAGTTCCTTTGCCTTTCAGAATATCAGATTCCAGACCCTTTGATTCTTAAATGTGGAAGCTGCTAGCTCCTGAGTAACCCTTATTGTGGTACCTTGGTATTTGAATTATTTCTTTCTGGATGATTGTAATATTTTTCCTTTGGTCCGATAGTTCTGAAATTTAGCCACAATATTCCTTGGGGTTTTTGTTTGGGGGCATCTTTCAGAAGGTATCCAGTGAATTCTTTCAATGGTCATTTTACCTTCTGATTCTATGACATCTAGGCAGTTATCTCTGATGATTTCCTGAAAATTAGTGTCTAGGCTCTTTTTTCATCATGAATTTCAGGTAGTCCAATGATCATTAGATTGTCTCTCCTAGATCTATTTTGCAGGTTGGTTGTTTTTACAAGTAGGTATTTTACATTTTTTTCTATGTTTTCATTTTTTGGTTTTACTTGACTAATTATTGTTGTCTCATTGAGTCATTCATTTGCATTTGTTCCCTTCTGAATTTTAGTGAATTATTTTCTTCATTTACTTTCTTCTAACTTCTTTTTCTTTTCTTCTACCACTCTTTTAAGATCCTTTTTAATTTCTTCTAGGAGAGCCTTGTTTGATGGGGACTAGATGATATCAACTTTTGGGATTTCATCTGGAGTCATTCTGCCTTTAGTCTTCTCAGGGTTTGATATCTGTTCTTCTCTTTCACCATACAACCTGTCTATTGTTAGAGTTCTCTTTACTTTTGTACTCATTTAAAAAAAATGTTAAGGTCTGCTTTTAGGGTAGCGGTGGTTTTCCAAGCTTCCTCTACAAGCAGCAGCTTTTTCTAGAAATGGCAGTGGCTGCTCTGGGTCAGTGCTGATACATTCCCAGGAATGGGTGAGCGTGGCAAGGTCTCATGAGATTCTGGTATTTTGGGATTTATTATTTACGTTTGTGTTTGTGTTGGATGTTTTATACCTTCTTTGCTGATCTACTGGCTTGCCGCCAAGGCAGAGTAGCCTACATTGCTGTTGTAGATTCCTCCCTGTAGATTCTCCACCATGCAAATCAACACCTCCTTGGGACTCTGCTCTGTCTGCCCTGGTGTTTGTGCACAGCTAGTTGTACTAGTCACCTCCCTCCCATTTTCAATTGAAACAGACCTTTTTTGATGATCTAAATTATCTTCTGCTGGTAATTTGTTGCACTCTCAATATTTGTGGGTTCTGCTGGCTCAGAGCTAATTCAGAGGCTGGATTTGCCTTTGTATGAGATTTATAAAAGAAGATCAGAAAGAAATGTGTGTCTCCTGTTCCATCTTGTCTCCACCCCGAGATGTCCCCAGCAAGAGAAATTAATGGGAAATTTTTTGAGAGTTTTATGAAAGCTACAAATGACACACAAAAGTCAAAAGATTAAAAAAAACAAAAACAAAAAAAAAAAACTTTAGGAACTCCAAAATGTATAAGATAATTTATCATTTGTATAATATCAAAATAATTTTATCTTTTAATACCATAATAATTCAGACTTCTGTGATATGAAGGGAAGGACAAAAACTTTTATGTTTATTTTATAGATCACAGATGTACCATGCTCCAAACCCTCATGATGTAAAGAGGATAACTGTATATAATCTACATCTATATCTATATTTTTCTCAATTCCTATCTTTTTATTAAAGGACTTCAGCATACATATTGATTTTGCTTCAAATGCCATACTCAATCTCTTCAACTCTAATATACTATTCCTCTACCCAACTTTAATCATACACAAAACTGAACATACCCTGCATCATGTAATTTATGTCTTTCTAGCCCTCTCTAAATTCATCTTGCTGGTCATTTCTTATAGAACAATAATACTCCTTAACATTCATATACCATAACTTATTCAGCCATTCTCTGACTGATGGACATCCACTCAGTTTCCAGTTTTCTGCCACTACAAAGAGGGCTGCCACAAACATTTTTGCACATGTTGGTCCCTTTCCCTCCTTTAAGATCTCTTTGGAAAATAAGCCCAGTAGAAACACTGCTGGGTCAAAGGGTATGCACATTTTGAAAGCCTTTGGGCATAGTTCTAAATTGCTCTCCAGAATAATTGGATCAGTTTACAACTCTACCATCAATGCATGTGCCCCAGTTCTCCCATATCCTCTCCAATATTTGTCATTATCTTTTACTGTCATCTGAATCAATCTGAGACGTGTGTTGTGGTACTTCAGACTTGTCTTAATTTGCATTTCTTTCATCAATAGTGATTTAGAGCACCTTTTCATATGCCTAGAAATGGTTTTAATTTCTTCATCTGAAAATTGTCTGTTTGTATCCTCTGACCATTTATCAACTGGAGAATGGTTTAAATTCTTATAAATTTAAGTCAATTCCCTATATATTTTAGAAATGAGGACTTTATCAGAATCCTAGAATGGAAAAATGTTTTCCCAATTTATTGCTTCCCTTCTTATCTTGTCTGCATTAGTTTTCTTTGTACAAAATCTTTTTAATTGAATATAATCAAAACTATGAATTTTGTGTTCAATAATGAACTCCATTGTTTCTTCGGTCACACATTCCTTCCTTCTCCACAGATTGGAGAGGTAAACTATCCTTAGTTATGTCTAAATCATAAACACATTTCAACCTTATCATGGTATATGGTGTTGTTGTGAGTCAATGCCTAGTTTCTGCCATACTACTTCTCAATTTTCCTAGCAGTTTTTGTTGAATACTGAATTCTTTTTTTATTATTATTTAATAAATTTTTATTGACAGAACCCATGTCAGGGTAATTTTTTTACAACATTATCCCTTGCACTCACTTTTGTTCCAATTTTTCCCCTCCCTCCCTCCACCCCCTCCCCCAGATGGCAAGCAGTCCTATACATGTTAAATAGGTTACAGTATATCCTAGACACAATATATGTGTGCAGAACTGAACAGTTCTCTTGTTACACAGGGAGAATTGGATTCAGAAGGTATAAATAACTCGGGAAGAAAAACAAGAATGCAAGCAGTTTACATTCATTTCCCAGTGTTCTTTCTTTGGGTGTAGCTGTTTCTGTCCATCCTTGATCAATTGAATCTGAGTTAGATCTTTTTGTCGAAGAAATCCACTTCCATCAGAATACATCCTCATACAGTATCATTGTTGAGGTATATAATGATCTCCTGGTTCTGCTCATTTCACTTAGCATCATCAGTTCATGTAAGTCTCACCAATCCTCTCTGGAATACTGAGTTCTTATGCCACAAGTTGGGGTATTTGGATTTGTCAAATATTAGATTACTCTAGTCTTTGTCTATTTTATCTGGTGAGCCTAACCTATTCCACTGATCAACTGTCTTATTTCTTAGCCAATACCAAAAAATTTTAATGGCAATGCTTTGTAATACAGTTTTAGGTTTGGCACAGCTAGACTATTATCAGTTGCATTTTTTTTCTTTAATTCCCTTTAAATTCTTGACCTTTTGCTCTTTCATATAAAGTTTGTCATTATTTTTTCTAGCTCTGTGAAATAATTTCTTGGGAGTTTGCCATGGCACTAAATAAGTAGATTAATTTAGGTGGCAATGTAATTTTTATTATATTCACTTGGCCTACCCATGTACACTTGATATTTTTTCCCAATTCATTAGATTTGACTTTTGTTCAAAAAATATTTTGTAATTGTGTTCATATAGATTCTGACTTTCCTTTTATATTATTATTGACAATTGTTTTAAATGAAATTTCTCTATATTTTTGGCTGCTGGACTTTGTTGATAATATATAAAAATGATGATTTATGGATTTATATTGTATCCTGCAACTTTGCTAAAGTTGTGAATTGTTTCTAGTAAGTTTTTTGTTGGAATTCACAGGAGAACTGCTGGAATACATGGGAATGACCTGACAATGGCTGCTGGAGATCCAACCCAGAATGAATCTCCTCTTGTGAGAGAATAATACAAAGAGACTGAGAGATAGTCTCTGGTCTCTGACCTCTCTGACTGAGAGGCCATTGCATTGCCTGATCCTTCTCCTTTTCTTCTGCCTCCTATTTATCTCATTACCAGTCTGCAACACCAGTGTCAGCAAAGGCTGCCCTGCAACTCCTTCAGATGCTATGATTCACAACTATGGAGACTCTCAGAGAATTGACCTGTCCCTTAACAGTTTTTAGTTAATTCTCTAGGGTTCTCTAAGTATACCATCATGTCTGCAAAAAGTGATAATTTGGCTTCCTCATTACCTATTCTAATTCCTTTAATGCCTTTTTTCTTTTTTTATTGACAAAGCTAACATTTCTAATACAATACTGAGCAGTAATAGTGATAGTGGGCAACCTTATTTCACCCTAATCTTATTGGGAAAGGTTCTAGTTTGTCCCCATTACATATGATGCTTGCTGATGATTTTAAATAGACACTATTGATCATTTTAAGGAAAATTCCATTTATTCCTATACTCTCTAGTATTTTTAATAGAAATGGGTGCTGGATTTTATCAAAAGCTTTTTCTGCTCTATTGAAATAATCATTTGATTTTTATGAGTTTAATTATTGATTAGTCAATTATGCTAATAAATTTCCTGATATTGAACCAGCCCTGCATTCCTGCTATAAATCCTACTTGGTCATAGTGTATTATCCTGGTGATGACTTTCTGTAATCTCTTTGCTAACATTTTATTTCAGATTTTTGCAGCAATACTCTATAGGAAAATTGCTATATAATTTTCATTCTCTGTTTTCACCCTACCTGTTTTAGATATTAGTGCCTTATCTGTGTCATAAAAGTATTTGGTAGTAGTCCTTCTTTCCCTAATTTTTTCAAATAGTTTGCATAGTAATTGAAATGATTTTTCTTTAAATGTTTGGTAGAATTCACATGTAAATCTATCTAGCACTGGAGATTTTTTCTTAGGGAGTTGATATCTTGTTCTGTTTCTTTCCCTAACATGGGACTATTTAAATAATTTATTTCCTCTTCTGTTAACTGGGCAATCTATCTTTTTATAAACATTCCTACATTTCCCTTAAATTATAAAATTTATTGACATATAGTTGGGCAAAATAACTCCTAATTATTGCTTTAATTTTCTCTTCATTGATGGAAAATTGTGCCTTTTCATTTTTGATATTAACACTTTGATTTTTTTCTTTTCTTTTTCTAATCAAATTAAGTAAAGGTTTAATTATTTTGTTGATTTTTTCAAATAAACAACTCAGTTTTATTTATTATTTCAATAGTTTTCTTATTTTCAGTTTTATTAATCTCCCCTTTTATTTTCAGAATTTCAAATTTGCTATTTAATTGGGTTTAATTTGTCCTTTTTCTAACTTTTTAATTTCATTGATCTTCTCTTTTCTCTAATTTTTTTTTTGCAAGTAATTATCTAGATATATAAAACTTCTCCTAAGAACTGCTTTGGCTTCATCCCACAGATTTTGTTATGTTGTCTCATTATTTTCATTCTCTTGGATAAAATTATTGATTGTGTTTATGATTTGTTGCTTTGCCCACCCACTCTTTAGAATTAGATTATTTAGTTTCCAATTGATTTTTAGTCTGTTTTCCCCTGGTCTTTTATTCCATTAAATTTTCATTGCATGAAGATAGGGAAAAAAATTCATTTATTATTTTTGCCTTTCTGCGTGTGATTTTGAGATTTTTAATCCTCTTAATATATAGTCAGTTTTTGTATAGGTTCTATGTACTGCCAAGAAAAACATATATTCCTTTCTGTCTCCATTCCACTTTCCCCAAAGATCTGTGATCCCTAACTTTTCTTATTTCTCTTCTTAACTTCTTTCTTACTTATTTTGTAGTTCAATTGACCTAATTCTGAGAGAGCAAGATTGAGTTCCTCCACTAATAGAATTTTGTTGTCTAATTCTTCTTGCAGTTCTCTTATTTTCCATTCTAGGAACTTGGATATTATACCACTTTTGATCCCTTCCCTTCTTTCCCTCAATTTTAATAAATCATTTTTGCCTCTTCATGAGATATAATTTACCCCATTTGACTCCATTTTCCTTTTCTTCCAGTAGAGTCACCTTTTTCCCTCTAGTTTCTTTTTATATCATGGCAATAAAATCAAATTGTATCTGCACCCTCTAAGTATACCCATAACAGAGATACAGATCTCAAGATTTAAACATATCATCTTCCCATATAGAGATAGAAGCTTTACAAAAAGTTATACTTTTTTTTCCCCTTTTTATCTTTTTATGTTTCTCTTGGGTTCTGTATTTAAAGATTGAATTTTCTATTCATCTCTTATCTTTTCATGAGAAAAAGATGAAATTCATCTTTCATTGAATGTTCATCTTTTTCCCTGAAAGATGATGCTCAATTGTACTAGATAGTTTATTCTTGGTTGCAATCGAAGCTCCTTGGCCTTTCAGAAAATCAGATTCCATGCTCTTTAATCTTTTAATGTGGAAGCTACTTGCTCCTGAGTAATCCTGATTGTAGCTCCTTGATATTTGAATTATTTCCTTCTGACTGCTTGCAATATTTTCTCCTTGATTTGATAATTCTAAAATTTAACTAAAATATTCCTTGCAGTTTTCATTTAGGGGTCTCTTTCAGGAAGTTATTGGTGAATTCTTTCAATGGCTATTTTCCTTTCTGGTTCTAGAACATCAGGGCAGTTTTCCTCAATAAGTTCCTGAAAGAGGTCATAAAAAAATATGATGAAGGCTCTTTTTTTATCATGGTTTTCAGTAAGTCCAATAATTCTTAAATTTTCTCTGCTTGATCTATTTTCCAGGTCAGTTGTTTTTTTAAAATGAGGTACTTTACATTTTCTTTTACTTTTTTCCCCATTTTTTTGTTTTGTTTTACTGTATTTTGAGTTTTCATTAAGTCATACCCTTCTGTTTGTTCAGTTCTAATTTTAAGTGAATCATTTTCTTCAGTTAGCTTTTTTTTTAATCTCTTTTTACATTTGGCCAATTGAACTTTTAAATGAGGTGTTTTGTCCATTACTTTTTTCCATTTCATAGATTTTTTTCAATGACTTGTTGCTTTTTCCATATCTATTTTATAAGGAGTTATGTGATTTTTCCATTTCAATAAATCTATTTTTAAGGTGTTTTCTTTGGATAATTTTTGTTTTTCCTTTTCTATATCCTCTTATAAAGATCTCATTTTCCCCATTTTTTCTCTCTTTTAATATCCTTTTTGAATTCTTCCGAGAGAGTCTTATGAAATGGGGACCAACTCAAATCAACCTTTGGGACTTTATTTGGAACTGATTTGTCTTTAGGATCCTCATAATTTGAGTTTTGTTTTTCTCTTTCTCTATAAAAGCTGTCTATGGCCAGAGTTATTTTTTGCTTTTTTCTCATTTTTTAAAGGTTGAGATCTGCTCTTACATTAGAAGGGTGACAGCCAGTTTAGTTTGCCCGTGGGGCAATGCTACTGACTAACTTCTAGTGCTCCGTAGGTGTGGCCAAGTTCTGCAATTTTCTGGGATACACAGAGACTATTTGCCCTTTATATTTACTTTGGATGTTTCAGAGAAAATCTGCTGAACCACTGACTTGTAACCAAGACAAAATAGCCTAAGAGCCTCCAGGTAGATTCCCCAGTGCATGGGTGCACCCTGGCTCCCCACCCCAGCTCTTTGTTCCATTCTCCCTGTGTTGCACTATGGGATTGGCAGCCTCTCCCTCTGCTCAACTGAAACAGACCTTTTCTGAAGTTCTTCCAAAGTTTCTTCTTTTGGAAATTTGTTGTACTCCAAATATTTCTGGGTTCTGTTATTCCAAGTTTAGAGGCTTTATCTGGTGTTGACATTAGGGAAGGTTGGAGGAGCTTGGATAGAGGCCTGTCTGCTCTCCTCCATCTTGGCCTTCCCCCCATACAGTAGATTTTTAAAGGGTATTTGTTAACTTTCTTTGATCAATCAATTAGTCAATATTGACCAAAAGCCTGGTATATACCAGATATTGTGCTATATGTTTCAGATACAAGTACATTTTTTTGTTCATTATTGTCCTTTGTAATTGAGGAGGATGAAAGTGACATCACCAAGTTGAGTTCAATTAAAAGTATGTCAATTTGATTCTGACCAATGCAATATAAGAAGGCTGTACCACAGGTTAAACACAAGTGATTCATATTATTATTTGGAGTGAAGATGTTCCTAAATTTGTTCATCTAATTTTATAAAAGTACTACAATTCTGCTTTGCTCATAGAGCAAAACACTTCTTTGACATGGGCAAGCCATGCCAGACAGTTTTGTGCTACCATCTTCTATCTCTCACAATCTGTATTAAAGTTCCCCAGAGAGATTTTGAGAGTGTCTTATGTTACTTCTTCTAGCTTCTGTGTGAGTACTTGTAAATTAAACTTCAGCATTTGAACAAGAAGGTCAGCTTATTGGAGCTGTGCTCTCTACAGTGGTTTGAATGCTGGGCAGTTTAACTTGAAAAATTACCACAATGTCTGATACTTTATCTTACCAAATGATCTTTATTATCTTTCTAAAACACTTAAAATGGAAACTCCGTTTTCTGGCATGATCCTTATGTATTGTACAGGTTTCAGAGGCATACAACAATGAGGTCATCACAGACTTTTAGTCTGGTAAGTAGTCTACTACTTCTTTTCCCTCCCCCACATGTTCTTTTGGAGCCTCTCAAATACTAGACTAGCTCTAGCACTATATGCATCAATTTCTTCATCTATATGTCCAAATGGAAATTATGGGGCAAAATAAGTGATCTTATTCACAACATTCAAAATTTCTCAATTAGCTATAACTGTTGGGTCATATATGGATGGTGTAGTGCTGGCCTGTATTTTCTTGGCATTGTCAGGCCACAATTAGCAGAAGCATCAGAGAATTGATGCTAACTTTGTTGCATCTGAGCCACAGAGGATGAATTCAGTGCACAAGCATCTAAAAATATGAAGCTATTCATTAACTCTTCCTCTACTTTAGTCTTAGTTTTTGTAGCTTTTTCAGGTTAAATAATTTACCATCCATGGAGGATATGGCCTTGATGCCAGCTTCATCCTTGTTGGCACATCTGATAATATCAGTGAAAACATTATGCTAAAAAACATGGCACCAGGCACACAAGCTTGTTTCACACAATTGGTGGGAAAGTGCAAGAGCATCATCCAGATGCCTTTCAATCATGCTTTTATGAAACTTATGTTTAATACTGATGAATTTCTCTAGGCAGCCAAATTGCACCATGATTTTCCACAGTCCTTTATGTGTGACTGATAGTATCAAAGCCCTTGATTAAAATAATAAACACTAATTACAGGCTTCTGTTTTCCTCCTGATATTTCTCCTGGAGTTGCAGGAAACATCATTTCGAACTTTTTTTGACCCTTTCTGAAGCCTCTGTTGGTTTTGGGGTAGACGACTACCTTCCAGGGAAAAGATTGACCTATTAAGGAGTACTCTGGCAAGTATCTGCTCATCAATCACTAAGAGGGAGATATCCTCCCCGCTTTATCCATGATTGTCATAGGATAAGCTGTGATACAAGTAAATAACACAACCCCTAATTACAATGAACTTATATTCAGTATAGGGGAAATATCTATCTATTTTTACATATATAGATAGAGATATATATGTGCACATACATAAATTTATATATACATACATGCCTATACATATATGAACACACATCTATATATACATAACACACATAAATATATAGATTATAACACTAATATGTAAAAAGAAATTAAATATAAAGTGCTTTGTGAAGAATGGTATTTGAAGGATCATAGTTTTCTTAATACCATAATAATAGTAATAGCATTTGTATAGTGGACTTTTTGAATAGTCATTTCATCTCAAATTGAAAACTGGATCTCTGCTTTTACGATGCTTGGAAAAATCTCTAATTAAAATGTCACTCTACTTCCTAACATAGAAATCAAGAAAATTGGAATAGGACATTTTCCAAAGCCTACAGGGACTTACAGGGGGAATAACTAGTAAAGCCTCTATAATACATTTATTCTTGTCATTAACAATGGGAAAAAAAAAACAAAACAACAAAGTAAAACAAAACTACAATTGTTAAAAATGACTTTTTTGAAAGAAATTCATTGGTATGAGCTAAAAGATCTTTATTGAAGATCTATGTAAAGACAAAGAACAGAAATTATGAGAATATTTTCTGACTCTCCAATTCTTTCTCCTATCACTCTTATTTTCTAGCATAGGGAAAACAGTAGAAAAGAGAACAGGGGATGTAGACATTTTTTTTCTGTCCTATGAAAGGTGCTAATGGTAAAATAATATACTGACGCATTTTAAAAATGTACCAATAAGTTTGTTTGGCTATGTAAATGCATTTTTCCATGGCAAAATTTTATAGCAAAGTGGCTCAAGAGAGTTTAACTGAGATTGGCTAGAAAAGCCAATCTACTAATAGGACTCAAAGGCCTACTATAAAAGAAATAGTAGAGCACAAAACAAGGATTTCAAATAGCATTTTTCAGACCCACAATTCTATTTTTGTCATTGATGAGCTTTCTTCTGGTGACCCACTGCTGTGTCAATTTCTTCTGTTTTCAGTTTCATTAGAGTATGTGCTAGGACATTATGTATAAAATGAAATTAGTTATTTTTTCTAGTACTTAGAACTAAAAGAAAATTGAGAGATTATGTGGTCATTCTGGTCATTTCACAGATAAGGACACAGGTCTGTGGGAGAATAAATAATTTATTAAATTGTAGTACTATTTATACAGTGTTGATATAATGGGGTTTATTAGTAGCATTTCCTAGGGAGGCTGAACTGAAAGAAATAATAAATTTAAAGTATTTGTCTTTCAATAAAAGTATCATGCTACTATCACCACAAAGCAAGTCAAATTTCATAGGAATGGAGACCCTTCTTTCGCCACTTCCCCTGCTTTCTTTTTATATTTTATCCCTAAGATTACAGGTACTGGGATTTAGTCATTTCTCAGTCTGTTATTATTTCATATTTCAATAACCACATAAGTAGTGACTGTATACTTTATACTTCACAGAGGGTTGTTGGAAAAAGACTGGGCTGAGGATTGCGAAACCTGGGGTCACATCCAGACTCTGCCTTTTACTAGTTATATGGTCTTAGGCAAGCCACTTCTTTTTGCTGGGATCAGAAAATCATAGATTTAGAGCTGAGGGATCTTAGAGAAAATATATTCTAGTGCCTTCATTTTACAGAAGAGTAACTTGAGTGCCCAATAATTTAAATAGCTTGCCCAAAGTCATACAGGTAATAACCAACAAAGCTGTGATTTGAACCCAAATCCTTGAACCCCCAATCCAGCATTGTTTTCATAATTCCGTGTTGCCTCATTCTTAGTGTCTTGAACTAAATAATTTTAACATTAATTTTAGTTCTTATCTTCTATAATAATTAATATGATACATTGTAATGTAATATAATATAAATAATATTGGGCAATATAAGTAGTTTTAAAAAAAGACTTTTGTATATATTAAAGTTTCCAAAAGACCTTTTATTTAGGTTTAAAGACATAGAAATTTTGGTTACTTGCCATATAATCATAGACATAGAAATTTTGGTTACTTGCCATATAATCATAGTCCTTTTTTTTTTTTTCTCACATTTCTGAGGCTGTTTCTTTTAAAGCAGAAATAAAGCTATTTGTGCCAAGAGTCCTTATCTGTTATATAGAAGAACTCCTTTGGCAATCTAGTAAAGTTTGAATCCCTCCTCAGAATGATATTTGAAATTCCAGAATTGCATGGGAATTCAAGGAAAAGTGAAGGTTAATGAAAATAAAAATATAATTTTCTCCCATTTAATTTCACAGGTCCATCGAAATGTAGCCTCAGGTATTCATTGATCTCAATTTAAGAAGCCCTAATCTGGGCTATATAAAATATAGTTGCTATCAGAAGGTTGCTTTGTAAAGCATGTAATCTTATTACTTTTAGTATAAAACATAAACTATAAAAATGTGACATTTTTATTGTCATATCAACTTAGATGTTTCCAACCTGTAAATTGATATCCATTGTTAGAACTTCAAAGCCTTGCTTCAGAAATCTACAAATAACTTGTCATAGTTCCCTTCTGTAGTTTACTTGGATTCCAAACCCTTGCTATGACTGGATGAGAAACTTTATGTCAGTGTTTTTCTTTTTTCATTCCCATACCCATAAACATTCAGAATTGAAAACTTGAAAAAATCCTTCTCTAAAGGGATGTGATCCCTGCTCTGGCCATCATATTCATTGGACAGAATAAAAGCTTCCAACAACAAACACACTGATCATAATCATAACCACAACTACAATCACAATCACAAAATGTTGAGCAGACAATAAAAGAGAAAGAAGCTTGGAGAATAAAGTATTTAATCAAGAATTAAATGAACATTCTCATGTTGCCTAGACAAAGTTCTGACTTAGGAGAACATAATCACCTTTATATCTGTCACTTATTCCTTGTACTTCTGGGTCAGCTTTCAAGTAAAGGCTTGTTAAACCCTTTTCAAAATACTACATTACTTTTTAAAGTTTAAATACACATCTGCTATGAATTATTTATAATAGTCTCATTCTTTTATCGGTCACTATTTTCCTTTACACTCCCTTTGAGATGTGTATGTGTGTGTGCGCATGTGTGTGTAAGAGAGAGAGAAATTATTTTAATTTACCATTGAGACTTTTGTAGTAAATTATAAAAAGACAGAATAACTGCATCTACAACCCTTTTAATAGCTCACAATGCTTCAAACTGATGCTTAACTAAAGACAGTGAAATTAATTTCTCACATTTAAGTCTTATAAAGTCTTAAATATAGAAAATATTGATTACTCACCTGTCCTTGTGATACCAAACACACACACACACACACACACACACACACACACACTATACATAGAGTTTTGCCATTGTTTTTACTCTACAAGATGCTCAAGATTATTCAGAGAAAATGCTTTTTTTCAGTTTTGAGCCACTGCTTTATTTGTTTACACTTATTTAGAAAAAGATAACTTTAATTTAAATCTATCCAATTGAACAAATATTTAATAAACACTCTTATAATAAAAATTTTATTGAAATACTGAAAGAAATGCTCCAGTGCGCTGTGTTCCTTCTCTATGGAAAAATATAGAAAATATAATTTTATAGGAGTAGAAGTCATGATCACGATGTACCTAGGATGAGGGTGTGTGTATATATATATGTTGTGATCTTCATTTAGTATGTGTTGATTTTACATATCATTGAGATTGTGGATCTCTTAACATGTACAAAAGTACTGAGCACTTGTTAAGGGACAGGTCAATTCTCTGAGAGCCTCCACATCTGTGGATCATAACTTTTGAAGGAGATGCAAGGCAGCCTTTGCTGACATAGGTGTTGTGGACTGGGAATAAGATAAATTGGAGGCAGAGGGAAGAGGAGAGAGGTCAGACAACACAACGGCCTCTCAGTCAGAGAGGTCAGACAACAGCAACTGCCTCTCAGTCTTCTTGTTATCATCCTGTCATATGAGGAGCTTCATTCTGGGTTGGATCTCCAGCAGCCACTGTCAGGTGACTCCTGTGTATTCCAACAGTTCTCCCATGTATTTCAATATACTGAGTAAGATACAGAGAAATAAGATATAGCTTCTATTTTTAAAAGCAGAGAAACTAGGTAGAAAGGTAAGACATTCACATGTAGATATTAATATAGTAGAAATTTATAACTAGACACATGCATATACATATATATTCACATATATGCACATACATTTACTAAATGACAAATATTGTCAAGTATATTTTCAAGTACATATGCGTTTAGATACACTTTACCTAAAAACAAACTTTTGTGATTCCCAGGTAGAACTGTTATGATTTGTTTGTGTTTCATTAATATTTTTGTAGTGGTGGTATGGCTTTCTTTGCCAGTATAAAAAAAAAAAAGGCAAAGATAAATTTGCAAATCAACCAGCATCGTGTTTCCTTTATGAATTAATTTTAAAAAGCTTACATAACAGAGAAATGAAGACTTAATTTTAACCATAAAAGACTTATGCTAATATAAAACACATTAAAGCATATTTTATTCAGATAAAGATATAATTTCATTAAATTTTAGAAAATACTGTTGATACATCACTTTTGATTTAGCCATTAAAAATAGGTGGTCCAAATCTAGTGGCACACATGCAACATGTGTGTGTGTGTGTGTGTGTGTGTGTGTGTGAAATTGGAAGACACAAATTTTACCTAGAATATTTTTTTAAAAGGAGGGTTTTAGTTGATTAATATATCACTGATCATAATCCTATTACCTGTAGAGTATTTGCTCCAGCATTAGTCTGAAAGTTGACCTAAGAGGATAGCATGTAATGAAGTGTGCTTTGTACATACTTAGAGGAATCTTTTTCAAGAAGTCTCTATGTGCCTCTGTTGGAAATGAGTAGAAGGATATATGTATCTTGTATGTTGAGGCTATACTTGGGCCTGTTCAGCAGGGTATCTATTTGCTATAAAAATGAATCTGCAATGACACAGCAATTTCAATTAACCTACTTTTAAAGTTGGTGAAATCAGGTTTAAGCTGTAACTCCTGTCTGAGATTCTCTTTGGGAATTCCAGATTTTGTACATTCTGAAGAACTAAAATTTAACTGTGGAGAACTGAAAAGCTAAAATTGAAAAACAAAAGCAATAAAATGTTATCTAGCTTAAATGGAGAAAAAATATAATGAATATACTAACAAAACAAATCTATAGCAAGATAAATTAATCTCTATTACAATAAATATTTTTCCCTAGTCTTCAGTTTGGGAGGGCAGAGAGATTTTGATAGCTTAGGATAATTTATTACATTGTAAGGTTCCTGAAAACTAAATTTGTATCACAGATGCTGGTAATAGCAATAGCATACATGCAACCTTGGCATTGAGTGTCAATAAAGCATTTATGAGTGATGCATTTGGTCTTGACAACAAGTACTGAGCCAAGTTTTCACAGGTGTCCATTCTAACTGGCACTGCAACAAACAATAACCGGGGGTTTGAAGCTTTATAGCAGCCTCACTTGGTGTTTTAGATTATAATGGCACACAGGATTATTAGACCTAGAGATTAATCTATAGCTATGAATTTGGCTGGTAAAGTATTCTTCATCACATTTTGAATGGCTTCAAATTTTATGACAGATAATATAATGGACAAAATTAAATTTTGCAAATATAATAAAATGATAATAATTTTTTTTAAATTAGAAAACCATTTCTTCACATTCATTAAGCTTTCAAACTTCTTATCTCTTGTTACAAAGTAGGCTAATTAGACTTGGGATTTAAGAAAATAAAGGCATAGCTTTATTATTCAATTGTTGTAATTGAAGATGGAGTTGTATGCTAGTGTAAATAATTATAAAACCAAGAACTACAGGAGATGCCCACCAACCATCAGCACATACTGATAGGTTTCATCAGTGGAATTC